>NC_044982.1:82647074-82831356 GCF_008728515.1 Papio anubis
ATAAAAGAGGACACAAACAAATGGAAGAACATTCCATGCTCATGGATAGGAAGACTCAATATCATGAAAATGGCCATACTGCCCATGGTAATTTATAGATTTAATGCCATCCCCATCAAGCTACCAATGACTTTCTTCACAGAATTGGAAAAAAACTACTTTAAAGTTCATATGGAACCAAAAGAGAGCCCTCATTGCCAAGACAATCCTAAACCAAAAGAACAAAGCTGGAGGCATCACACTACCTGAATCAAACTATATTACAATGCTACAGTAACCAAAACAGTATGGTACTGGTACCAAAACCGAGAGATAGACCAATGGAACAGAACAGAGTCCTCAGAAATAATACCACACATCTACAACCATCTGATCTTTGACAAACCTGACAAAAACAAGAAATGGGGAAAGGATTCCCTGTTTAATAAATGGTGCTGGGAAAACTGGCTAGCCATATGTGGAAAGCTGAAATTAGATCCCTTCCTTACACCTTATACAAAAATTAATTCAAGATGGATTAAAGACTTAAATGTTAGACCTAAAACCATAAAAAACCCTAGTAGAAAACCTAGGCAATACCATTCAGGACATAGACATGAGCAAGGATTTCATGGCTAAAACACCAAAAGCAATGGCAACAAAAGCCAAAATAGACAAATAGGATCTAATTAAGCTAAAGAGCTTCTGCACAGGAGAAGAAACTACCATCAGAGTGAACAGGCAACCTACAGAATGGGAGAAAATTTTTGCATTCTACCCACCTGACAAAGGGCTAATATCCAGAATCTGCAAAGAACTTAAACAAATTTACAAGAAAAAATCAAACAACCCCATCAAAAAGTGGGTGAAGGATATGAACAGACACTTCTCAAAAGAAGACATTTATGCAGCCAATAGACACATGAAAAAATTGCTCATCATCACTGGCCATCAGAGAAATGCAAATCAAAACCACAATGAGATACCATCTCACACCAGTTAGAATGGCAATCATTAAAAAAAAAAATCAGGAAACAACAGGTGCTGGAGAGGATGTGGAGAAATAGGAACGCTTTTACACTGTTGGTGGAACCGTAAACTAGTTCACCATTGTGGAAGACAGTGTGGCGCTTCCTCAAGGATCTAGAACTAGAAATACCATTTGACCCAGCCATCCCATTACTGGGGATATACCCAAAGGATTATAACTCATGCTACTATAAAGACACATGCACATGGATGTTTATTGTGGCACTATTCACAATAGCAAAGACTTGGAACTAACCCAAATGTCCATCAATGACAGACTGGATTAAGAAAATGTGGCACATATACACCATGGAATACCATGCAGCCATTAAAAAGGATAAGTTCATGTCCTTTGCAGGGACATGGATGTAGCTGGAAACCATTATTCTGAGAAACTACCGCAAGGACAGAAAACCAAACACCGCATGTTCTCACTCATAGGTGAGAATTGAACAATGAGAACACTTGGACACAGGGTGGGGAACATCACACACCAGGGAGAGGGGAGGGATAGTATTAGGAGATATACGTAATGTAAATGATGAGTTAATGCGTGCAGCACACCACCATGGCACATGTATACCTATGCAGCAAACCTGCACGTTGTGTACTTAGAACTTAAAGTATAAAATAAAATAAAATATTCTTAATACATCTCAGGATTTTGTAAAATATCTTAAAAATGCAATGGTTTATACACTTGCTTGAACTAATATGCCCCCACAGACTCACAGTTATTATTTCTCACTTTCTCCTAAACTCAAATTTGGTAAGTATTCTGTGCCATTAGTTAAAATGTATAAATAGTTAGTCACATTCCCCTTTTATACAGTTTCCTCTAAACACTGTGTAAACATGATATGACTGGAGCAAAAACACAAAGAGATTTCTGATTTCTTTGTGATCAATGGCTACTAAATATGTATGGTAAGCATTATACCCAATCAATTCACTCTCTTTCTGTATCTAGTTTCTGTAATTCATCATGCAGGACAAACATCAAAGACTGCATATGCTTCCAAAAGCCCTAGACCATGCAACCTTTAAAAATGGTTTGCTATCTTCATCTTTAGTAGTTTTGATTGCAAAGCACATTGTCTCAGAGCACTGGACCTGAGATCCTCTGTGTACCCACTGCATCAACATCTGCAGCCATGCTATATCACAGCAAACCTCCAAGTTCACACACTGTTATTCTTGGGCTCTGGGAGCAAGCCTTTGGTTTCTTTACAGACTCCTTGGAGCAGCATGTGTAGATTATAATGTCACATCTAGAAAACGTGACTCCTTAATGTATGCTGTACTCTGGAGTTGATCAGACTTGGTGATTTTCCTTGGATGCCCTAGTCCTTGAATTTTCTTGATGTTGGCCATATTTGCCAACATCAGCTGCCAATTGGGTATAAAAAGCCCCAGCAGAGGAGGAAAGAGGGAAAAGAGGCTCCATATGAAATGCCAGATAATCACATACCACTACTTTTCTTCCACCAATTCACAAGGGAAAAAACCCAAACCCACAGCTACCAGAGTTTTGCAAGCAAGTACACTCCAAATATCTGTATTCACTTTGATATATATATATGTGTGTGTGTGTGTGTGTGTGTGTGTGTAAAGCAATTTTTTAAACTTTTTTTTCAACTTTTATTTTGGAATCTGGGGTATATGTGCAGGTTTGTTAAAAGGCATGCTGCATGATCCTGAGGTTTGGAGTACAGATGAATCTATCACCCAGGGAGTGAGCATAGTACCTAAGAGGTAATTTTTCAGCCCTTGTACCTTGCTCTCCCTCCTTCCTCTAATAGTCCTCAGTATCTATTGCTCCCATATCTATGTCCTTGTGTACCCAATATTTAACTCCCACTTATAAGTGAGAACATGCAGTATTTGGTTTTCTGTTCCTGCATTAATTTGCTTAGGATATTCCCTCCAGGTACATCCATGTTGCTGCAAAGGACATGATTTTGTTCTTTTTTATGGCTGCACATTATTCCATGATGTATATGTGCCATATTTTCTTCACTCAATCCACTGCTGATGTGCACCTGGGTTGATTCCATGTCTTTGCTATGATGAATAGCACTGCAGTGAACATATGAGTACATGTGTCTTTTTGGTAGAATGACTTATTTTCCTGTGGGTATATACCTAGTAATGGGATTGCTGGGTTGAATGGTAGTTCAACTCTTAGCTCTTTGAGAAATCTCCAAACTGCTCTCCACAGTGACTAGACTTACATTCATTCCCACCAATGGTGTGTAAGTGTTCTCTGCAGCCTTGCCAACATCTGTTATTTTTTTTGACTTTTTAACAAAAGCTATTCTGACTGGTGTGAGATGGTATTTCATTGTGGTTTTGATTTGCATTTCTCTGCATTCTTTGCATTGCAGCACTATTCACCACAGCAAAGACATGGAATCAACCCAGTGCTTATCAGCAGTAGATTGAATAAAGAAAATGTGGCACATATACACCATGGAATAACTTGCAGCCATAAAAAAGAACAAAATCATGTTCATTGAAGTAACATGGATGCACCTGGAGGCCATTATCCTAAGCGAATTAACACAGGAACAGAAAACCAAATACTGCATATTCTCATTTATAAGTGGGAGCTAAACATCGGGTACATAAGGACATATCTGATGATTAGTGATGAGCATTTTTTATGTTCGTTGGCTGCTTATGTGTCTTCTTTTGAGAAGTGTCCACGTCCTTTGCCCCCGTTTTAACTGGCTATTTGTTTTGCTTATTGATTTAAATTCTTTATAGATTCTAGATATTAGCCCTTTGTCAGCCCATAGTTTGCAAATATTTTCTCCCATTTTGTAGGTTGTCTGTTTATTCCCTTGATAGTTTCTGCTGCTGTGCAGAAGCTCCTTAGTTTAATTAGGTCCCACTTGGCAATTTTTGTTTTTGTTGCAATTGCTTGTAAGGACTTAACCATAAATTATTTGCCAAGATAGATATCGAGAAGAGTATTTGCTAGGTTTTCTTCGACGATTTTTATAGCCTGAAGCCTTGTATATTTAACACTTTAATCTGTCTTGAGATAATTTTTGTATATGGTGATAGGTAGCAGTCCAGTTAGATTGTGAAGTAGAACACACCTACAACGGCGTTCGCAAAGCAAAAGTGTTCCACAAGCACAATAATTATCTCAAGGTAAATATCAATATAACCACTAGGCCAATAAACAGACATTGCCAGCACCCCAAAGGTCCTTTCATCCTCCCCTGTGAGCACCCTCTCTCTACTACCCCTCCGTCAGTGTTCTGACTGTCACAGCCAACCACCACCTTGCTTCTCTTTAGATCCCACTGCCAAAGCACTAAGTGTATCCCTGTGCACTATAGTTTAGTTTTGTGGGGTTTTTTTAACTCCACATAAATAAAATTATACAACATATTCTCTATTATGACTGATTCACTTAACTCCATATTACATTTGAGTATATATACATATATACAGTCTATGATATTGTATACATTTTCAGTTTATTCATTTTCATAACTGTATAGTATGCCATTCTATGACTAGACCACAATTTATTTGTGTATTCTCCTATTGATGAATATTGGGTGTTTCAGTTTAGGTCTGTTACAACTAAAGCTACACAGTACATATGTTTCTGTTGTTTATGTACCTAGAAGTGGAGTTGCTATCCCCTAAGGTATGTTCAGCTTCGGTAAACAATGCCGTACTGTTTTCCGCAGTGGTGGTCGGTATCCATTTAAACTTCCAGTAGTAGTATATTTGTGCTCCCTATTGCTCCGTATCTTCACCAACACTTGGTATTGTCAGGATTTCATAACTTTCTGGTGCATCTTACATTTTTCATTTGAATTTCCCTGATTACTAATGTGGCTGAGCACCTTTTCATGTATTCATGGGTCATTTAGAAATCCCGTTTTGTAGTGTCTACTTGAGTCTCTTGCCCTTTGCTTTTGAGTTGTTTGTTGCTTGCATTTTCTCCCACTCTGTGGCTTACCTTCTAATACTGTGAATAGCATCTATTGAGAAAAAGAAGTTCTTGCCAAGCGTGGTGGTGCACACCTGTGGTCCCAACTACTCGTGAGGCTGGGGCGGGAAGATCCCTTGAGCCCAGGAGTTAGAGGCTGCAGTGAGCTATGATCGCACCACTGCACTCCAGCCTGGGTGACAGAGTGAGTTTCCATCTTTAAAAAGAAAGTTCTTAATTGTAATGTTATCATATATATTAATCAGTTCTGTGTGGTTGGCATTCTTGCATCCTGTTAAAGAAATCTTTTCCTACAAGGAGATCATGAACATATTCTGTTATTTTATATGCTAGAAGCTTTATTGGCCCTTGGTCAAGTTGCCCCAGGTAATCCTGATTTTTAAATCCATTGAGAGAGGATGTGGATGCACTTCTGTCTTCCCCGAATGTTCCTGGGCTTCTTATGCAAATTTGCTCATTCTCTAGGATTTAGCAACCTTCAAGTCCCACATATCAGTACTTTCTCACGTACACACAACCTATGGGACCTCTCTATCTCTCTCTCACCTCCTTTTCATCCTTGCAAACTTTTCCACCAGGTATTTTCCCAGATATTTTATTTGCTTCCTCCAGTGGCCCCCTGCCCTTCCTCATGTGGAACAGTCCATTTCCTTCTCTTGCTTCATCACTTCTGCCTCTCGTTCTTTACCTTCATGGTACAGCAGTGGCGCCAGCCAAGCATAAAGATCCTTCCTTATTGAAGGAGGGCAGCGGGGCGTTATAAGCTCAGTGGTTCCACCATGCAGGGCTTGTCTTGGCTATGACATCCAGTCCCAGGACCCAGGGTTCGTTCCATTGCTCCGTTGCTCTAGCTTGTGTATCCAAGGCCCCACTCTTATTTCATTTATTTATTTACTTACTCCTTTTTATTCTCAATCTTCACCCCCATTTCCCTCCCCTCAAACTCAAAGGCATCCACTCCAATACACTTGATTTGTATCTTTTTATTTGTGTGCATTCTTATTAAAATATATGTTGGCATTTTGTATGCATACTTTTAAACTTACATAAGTTGTATTGTGTTGTAAATTTCATTCTGTTTTTTACTTTATTCAGCATTGTGTGCAGGGCTGGGGTAGGAAGGCTGAGTGTAGATCTGGCTCATTGAGTTTCACTGTGTCTTGGCACAGCAACCAGAGGTTCTTTAAGTGCTACCTTAAATGGCAACATGGAACTGGGGCATCTTGTTAAAGCAATGATACATTCAGAAATTGTTGTATAATGTTGGGAAAGCAATGAGGCTAGTTTGATGGAGCAGATCTATCCATCATTGTGTGAAAAGCAATGAGTATGCCCAATTGAACAAGTATTCTTGGAAGAATCTGAACTTCCCAGTGATTCTGCATGGCACTGTTGTTAGCTTTCCTGGAGTCCAATTCCAGTACTTAAGGCAAGATTTTAAAAACGAAATTGTAAAAGATTTTAAGTAAGTGTGATTAAAAAGAAGGATTTCATCTTTGAGAACACAAGCCCTGCTGAGAACTGGTAACTATTGTTCCCACAGCAGTCAAGGCCTTTGACTTTAGCAGAAACAAAAGATGATATGAATGGCTTTGGCAGCAAATGAGATGTAGCACACTTAGCACTGGCATGCAGAACCCACATCTGCACCAACATTCATGGCCACAGGCAGTGGTGTCTTAGCAGGAGTTTCATCCTTAGAACAGCCTTAGTGAGCCAAGAGTTCTTACTAGGCCCAGCTGGAACAGAGAGGAAGGAAATGTATTCTATCAATTTCCTGACTGGGATATAGTCATTGGATGGAGCTGATCACACCTCCTTCCCTAGTGGGTTCTAGGAAGTTGAGAATTATATGGAAGAAGACAGATGGGAATGAAAGTCAGGGTAACCTTCATACTGTTAATGCTGAGCTAGAGAACAAGGCTTTCCTCTCCCTACTCTCCAAATTGAAAGTAACTGGCAGAGTAGGACTGACCTGATGTACTCAGGTGCGTTCAGGTAAAACATCCTTAACCCAGAGCAGAAATCCAACTAGCTCTAGCAGAAATAAGTCCTGCTTGCCTAAGTCCAGGTGGTCCAAGAAGAATAGAGCCGGAGAAGACTGCCTTGCTTCTGTAAGACACCATCGGTAATGTGACCTTTCAGTTTACCTCCTCCTCAGACTACAGAAGGAAGTAACAAAGCCAAGGGAAGGGTAGACATTTCCTCACCAGCACTTTTGAAAGGGCTGAGCTACCGTATGATGTACTTTCCTTTATGAGCAGAAGAAAGAAGGTGGAGAGAGGATGAGAAAGATCCCCCCTGCAAAAGTCTATGAAGCCGATGTGCAGATGTAGCTGGTGACTTAAGACCGGAGTGGGAGGAAACCACACTCCCTCATGCTCCTTAGGAGCAGATGGGCTGGAGCCAAAGAAATAATGATTTGTGACTTATATAGTTACCTTTTTTCTACACGTAGACATACGGATAGCTTGGGAATCTTAATACATACTTTGGAAGCCCTACTGAAGGGATTCCCACCCGGGAAATCTCCATGCTTCCATGGGGGCGAGGAAATTTTTCACTTCTCACATCCAGTGTGACTCCTTCCATGGTGTCCAAATGCTTCACGGCTCTGGCCATGGAAAACAAAGTGCCCCTTTGTAAGCCTTCAGATGCCAACCAGGGGAGAGTGGGGAGACGCTTTGGCCTGGTTCGAACTCCCGCCTGGACCACTGGGGCCCCCTATGTCCAGCAGAAAGAGGTCAGCCCAGTTCTGTTACGAGCTGTCCAGGGGGTAACACACTGTAAACTCCCTTGGGAAGGGTCAGGAATGTGTCCTGGAAGCTCGTCTGAAAATCAGTGACTTTCATTTATGGCCAGGAACTTGTTTCCAGAACTGGAAAGAAAATCTATGGCAGATATCTGCTCCCCCTCTCCCCAGAGATTTCAGGAGAATTTTCCCTGGAGCAGGACTGAAATGAAAGAAGAAGTGATTGCCCAGGCAGCCCAATCCCCTTGTAGAAATACTCCAGAAATGGCAAATTTCTGAGAAGACAGAAAATAAAATAAAACTGTAGGTAATAACAGGCTTACAGGCTTTCCTGGGAGGCTGGGGAATAATCCTCAAAGACCCTACTGAGTATTTGAGTGTGTGGAGAGTAACAGAGGTCTAAACTCTAAATACCCAAAAATGTAGGAAAATAAAACCTCAGCGTGTGCATTGATAATGAAAAAACATGCAATTAGCCAGGCATGGTGGGGCATGCCTGTAATCCCAGCTACTCAGGAGGCTGAGGCAGGAGAATTGCTTATACTGGGAGGTGGAGGTTGCAGTGAGCCAAGATCACGCCACTGCACTCCAGCCTGGGTGAAAGAGTGAGATTCCATCTCAAAACAAAACAAAAACAATAACAACAAAACTTTCAGATGGCATGAGAGAGAGGAACTACTATGAGGAGGAGTGAAGGAATATGATGGCTAGAGGATGACTAGAGATTGGAGAGTCTGAGTT
Organism: Papio anubis; assembly: GCF_008728515.1. Lineage (NCBI taxonomy): Eukaryota > Metazoa > Chordata > Mammalia > Primates > Cercopithecidae > Papio > Papio anubis. The sequence goes on from NC_044982.1 coordinate 82,655,555, forward strand.
TTATTTGTTTGTTGGTTTTGTTCTGCTTTTAGATTAAAATGCTCTAAAAGGTTGAAGCTGCAGATAAGAGAGAAGATGGCTCATGGAACGAGGTGCCCAGAGGGGTGGGAGAACATGAGATTCTGAGTGAATATGAATATGGAAAGATTCCCTTGGAGAGGGAAGATGCACCTCTTCCACTGATATGTGAACTTTCAGGTAAGAACAAAAGGAAGTGTAAGTTTGGACCAGAATAGGGGAGATTAAAGGAGCGCCGTCTCATCGCCATTGCTTTCTCTGGGGAGTACACAGACGGGCCACCGCCTAGAGTGAACAGAAGTGGAACTGCAGGGGAAGATGGCAGTGACAGTTTAAATAGCCATTGGGGAAGACAGGTGAGGGTCCAGGGAGGCTGGGCCAGGAAGGGGACAGGGGACATGGCACAGCATTGACAAGAAGACAGCAGAGCTAATGGTGTGAGTTTGGAGAAGGTGGAGACAAGGACTGAAGTGTCACAGCACACTTTGTGCATGGTGAAGCTTGGGGTCTGAGCAATGCCCTTTGAAGGTCCCAGATTTCCTCAGCTTCTTTGCTCCCTGATAGGTTAGGTTTGCCGCCACATGAGAGGGGGCATCACCTTGCATTGGTGACGGCATTCAGAGTGGCACATGCCACTGCAGAGAGCTGGACCCATGGAGACCACTGTGACCTGGAGGCCAGAGTGTTGAGAAACACTGAGTGGCATCTCACAGAAAGCCAGAGGGGAGGACGTGGGGCTGTCTGTCCAACTCCTTAGTTAATAGCCAGAGAAACAGAAGCCGAGGGAGATAAAGACAGTGGCAGAGGAGGAATTCTTTCTTAGCAGATCTTCCATTCCTCATCCAGGATCATTTCCAGGGTTCCCAGGTGAGAAAATGGGGAGGGAGAAATGTGAATATGTGAATCCCCTCTTAGAGTCATTGGCCTCCTAGGGGTGGGCTGTTGGCTGCACTCCTGGGCATTTTGGCACAACTTTTAATGATCTACATCCTTAACTCCTCAGGCAAAGGCTTCTCTTTTCTAGGATTTCAGGATGCTTGAATGCTGGGACAAACACAGAGGAGGAGCTCCTGAGGATGAGGGCAGTGGTGAGGAAACAGGCCACTGAGACAGTGATGGTGTTTGTAGGCAAAGAAGCTACTTGTATTTGCCAACCACACCAGGAGGCCGGGTTAGGAGTTTCAAAACAAGTTTACTGCCAAGAAAAATACACAAAAATCCATAGATTCAGGCTCTGTAACTCTCAGAAGCAACTGTGTCCCACCCCAGTCATGCCCTATACTGGATCTGTCTTAGAATTCTATGTGCAAACTGGCCCTGCTACCTATGACACCCCCAAAGGCCTGGCTTTCATTCATCTTCCTATCCAATCACTATCTGGTGCTCAGGGCAAAGTACAGTATCTATACCCAGAGTCACAGCCTTCAGAGCCTCTGGGAGAAGCCAGCCATGAGGATGCTCTCCCCGGTGACATAGCTGGCATCTGCAGAGCATAGGAAGGACATGGTTACTGCACAGTCCTCTTAACCCCTGCATGGAAAGAGAACAGAACTGAGGCCTCAGCCCATGCTTTAATGAACCCTGACCTCTGGCCTTGCTGCTCTGAACATAGGGTCCAGCACCACCTCTAGCCCTGGGTCCCGCCTCCTAGGCCCCTCAGAAGCCTGGGCTCCATGGAGAGACATGGTGGGGCCCCTCGTGCCCTCCAGATCCCGCCTCATGGGCTGTGCATCCCCAGACTGTGAGAGACAGGTTGACAGGTGAGGATACAGTCTCAGAGCCATATCTCCCCTAGAGAAGATTACCCACTTCTGCTATCCACAGGGGTTTTTAAAGGAGCTTTGCAGAGCCAGGTTATCTTCAACCTGAAATAATTCAGAGACTCAGTGCTAGATAGAACTGTGAAGGGTCAGAGAGAGGCCGCCATGGCAGACTCGTGCCCTTGTGGGCAGATGGCCCTGCTCAGCGCTAGGTCTCCAGTCCCTCGACTGCTCCCACAGAGGACAGCCCTGGTGCGGATACAGGAAGTGAGAGGCTGCTGGTCTCACGGAGCCATGGCCAGGCTGGGGAAATCAACAAAGTAGTTGGTGAGGGGGCAGCTGGGAGCTGCTGAACCCTCATCATTTGGCTGAAGTCGGTTCTTGATGATTCCTGGCAACAGGCAGGGCACTTGGATGCCCTTTGGTGCCAGCTCTATAGCCAAGGGCTTGGTGAGTTTGATGGTGGTGTAGACCTCCAGCATCTACGAAGGCAATGAAATGGATGAGGGGCACTGCGCTGGAGGAGAGGGGGCTCTTCCTAGGCCCAGCGCTATGGAGGATGACTGTGCCTGCTCTTACACCTGTGCTCACATGTTTCTCCCACTCCACTCCAGGAAATTACCAGTGGACAAAATCTGAGCAGGAACGGAATGAAACCTGGGCTTAAAGAAAAGTCAGGAAGGCAGAGGCTGTGTTCACCCGTGCTTGGCTCTGAGAGAACTGCTTAGGGTGCAAAGCCAGGGATATGCACTAAAGAGACCTATGACCAGATTCCTGCTCTACCATGACTAGTCGCCCTTGGGCAAGTCACTTAAGATCTCCATGTCTCAGTCTCCTCCTCTGCCACATGGAGTTTATCAGTCCTGCTCTATGATAGTCACAGGAATGTCATGAAGGAACACTGAGAGCCTATAGTGCCCCCTGCTGTAAATTTTTTTTAAAAACTTTCCTTTGAGCTTATGCAGCCCCACTGGTGCCCGACTTTGTGACAGCAAATAGTAAAGCCACCCTGTTCTTCAGGTGCATGTAGCCCCAAGACAGGGTACATGTCTTGTCAAGCAGAGCATGGACTGGATTTCAGCTCCCACTTGTTTCTACACTAGGTGACCTTGTGCAGTGAACAACCTATACAACCACACACGGCAGGCCTGGGTCTGTAGGAACTAAATGAGATAATGGTAATAAGTGTGGTTTTAAATGTGGACAGGACCTGCATAGTGTTGTGCACCTGGATTTTACTATCATGCAGGATCAATATTCACCTCTCTCATCCTGGCAGCCACTCCACTGCCCTATCCCCAAACTCCCCACTAACTGTTTGAGGTGCACAGACAGCAGCAGAGGCAATCAGCGCCATAGGCCTTCCCCTGTGAGAAGAGAACAGCCATGATAAGTGGAAGATGTACATAATTAAGAAGCTATTTGCTTCCAGAAAATGAGTTTCCAAGTGACGAGGAGGCAGAACTGAGGAAGAGGAAAGAAGGGAAAGTGGGAACAGTGCCACGGTCTCTGGGAAGAAGTGACTTCTTCGGGGAAGTTAGAGCTGAGAATGTCCTGACACAAGCTCCCCTGCTCAGGTGCCCCAGGACTCCCAGGAACTAGTACCCAGGCAGGGCCAATCAGCATCTGGAGTTCTGGAGAACAGGACCTGGGAACATGGAGCCATCAGTGTGAGGCTGCCACTGGGGATGGCCACTCCCACAGGAGGAAAATGCATTGAGAGTGGCCTGGGTTGCAAATCTCACTCTGGAGCAGGAGCAGTAATGAGTTGCTGATTTGGACTCAAACAAGTCCAGACGAATGGCAAAAGGTGGAGAGTAGCTCCGCCATGAGAGACCCCAGCAGGGGAGGGACTGAAGGAGCTTCTTTTGGCCTCTCTGGAAAGGTTAGGGTCTCAGGGCTATACTTCATGGCCCTGTCCTGTCCTTTGCAGCTACCACTGGCCTGCCGTTCTCAGAGGATAGAGCATGTCAGAGGTGATCAGGGTTCCTTTGTGGGTGTGGAGCCCGCCCACCACATTCTTTTCAGATGTTCCCTTTCACTGTGTTGGTCACATCCTGTGAGGCCCAAGGAGCCCGAAGACGTGGTTTAGGAAGTGACAAGACAGCCTGGCATCCAGGGCACACTGCACCCTGCTCTCCTTGGGATATTCTACTTCCTGGGCCCCATCCCCAGTGTTGCCTCAGGGTAGCTGAGAGCAAGGCAAAGTCTCCCCAACTCCCATGGAGCCCTCACCCCATCTTCTCCATATGGGGCAGCAGCTGGCTTAGCAGCAGGGCCAGGGCCTTCGCATTCCTGCTCTGGATCTGAAGTCAGAACGAGGAGGAGAAGGGGGACTGTGGGTTCAGTCGGCACCTCTGCTCACCTGGAGTCCCACAGACAAGACTAAGGGGAGGCGCTGAGGGTCTGCGCTGCTGCTCTCTATGTGACGGCCAAGTCACAGAGAAAAAGGGACCTGAGGGATGTGCCCTGCCCCCCAGGAACACTTGGCTTAGCAACCACCTCACTGTCATTTGCTGCATAGACTCGCCGCAGGGCACAGCACCCTCCAGAAAAACAGGTCACTGAAAATAATGTCAGGGGAGGATGTCAAGAAGGCTGGTGTATTCATTCTGCTTTAATGAGTAGAGGTGAGAATTCACAGGGCATAAACGCCAGCCCTGTGTGGGGCACTGTTTGGGGCAGGTGTTGAAATTTCAGTTTTTTATAAAAGCAAGAGGCTGGCCTGAGCAGAGATGGGCCAGGAAAGCCATGGGCTGTGAGAACCACAGAGAGAAAGTGGGGCAGGTGCAGAGCGGGGAGGGCTGGTCAGCAGGACGAAGCCTCCCTGAGGATGGGATGGCTCATCCAGATCACAGCACCCAGTCTCTGCCAACAGGGTCAGGTTGGGGGAGATGAGGACTGAGCCCTCACCGGGGAGCATGGGGTCTACAGAGGCAGTGGGAGCCCCTGAAATGCGCCTGGATTCTGACTGGGAAGGGGCCTGAGCAGGGGTGTCTTCTCTCAGCTGTGTCTGTGGGCAGGTGAGGTGTCCCTGTGACAGCCCAGAGGGGGCCCGTGGGACAGGTGCCAGTGAGTCTAGACTGAGACAACCTCAGAAACCTGAGCCAGGAGAGAATCGGGAGCAGAACTGGTGGCAGCTCCTCAGATCTGGAGCTTAGTGTGGGACTGAACTGGAGTGACTCCCTCCTAATGAATAGAAAAAGGTGAAAGTGACAGCATGCAACTTTGGGGACTAGGTCAGAAAAAGCACCGAGGCGTCCATCTTGGTTGCTCTCTCTTAAGCTCTCCTCTCTTTCTCTCGGCTCCCTTGCTTTGGAGGAAGCCAGCTATACAGAAACTCAGGCAGGCTATGGAGAGGCCCACGTTGTAAGGAGGAAGGCCTCCTGCCAGTGGCCACTTGAGTGAGCCACCTTGGAAGTGACTCTTCCAGCCCCAGACAAACCTTCAGAACCTAAAGCCCTGCTTCACATCCTGACTAGAACCTTATGAGAAACTCTGAGCCCAACCCATCCGGCTAAACCACGCCTGAGTTCCTGCCCCACAAAAACTGTGAGATAATAAATGGTCATTGTCTTAAGTTGCTAGATTTTGGGGTGTTTTGTTATAGAGCAATTGACAAAGTAATCATGCAAATGTAACTTCCCATATTTCTCCCAAACCTGCTCCATCTGCTGCCTTCCCCTCCTCTGTTGACGGCAGGCAACTCTATCTTTCCAACAGCCCTGGCTCAAGACTTTGGAGTCATCCTCGATTCCTATCTTTGTCTCACACCTCACATCCAACCTGTCAGAACATCCTGTTGATTCCACCTTCACTATACATCAAAATGTAACATTGTCACCATTTCCACTGCTACCACCTAGTGGGGCCACCATGACCTGTCTCCTTGCCTACCTGAAGTCTAACTTCAACATGGGGTCTGAGTGATCCCTTAAACATGTAGGCCAGAGCAGGTGACTTCTTTCCTTAAAGCCCGCAGTGGCTCCCATTGCCCTCAAAGTAAAAGCCCAAGTCTTACAATGGTCTATAGGGCTCTAAGTGATCTGTGAAATCCCCTTACCTCTGACCTCACTACTGCTCTCCTCCCAGCCACCCCTGCTTCCTTAATGTTCTTCAAACATGTTGAGCACATTCCAGCCTGAAGCCTTGTGCATAGCTGTTCCCTCTGCCTGAAAGTTTTTCTTCCAGGTATCTACACACCTATCATCCTTCCCTCCTTCGAGTCTTTGCTTAAATGTCTCTTCTCAGTGAAGCCTGATCTGACCACTCTGTTAACAGTTGCAGTCTATCCCCACTCCTTCCAGCACTCTGAATCCCTCTTATTCTTTTTCTTTTTCTACCCTACTTATCACCTTCCAACATCCTACGTAATTTACTTATTTATAATGTCTATTGTTTATTGTCCATACCCCTGCTAGAATGTGAACTCCAAGATGGCACTGATCTCTGTCTTTGGTCTCTGGCATATCTCAAATGTCTACTTCAGTGACTAGCACATAGAAGCACTCAGTAATAAGTGTTGGATGAATAAATTGGCAAATCTACGTGTTCCTACATAACAGCTTTATGCAATGGTGCACTTTTAATCTAAAGCTTCCTGTTTCGAAGTTATTCCAAATGCTCTCGAGCACCTAACGTTATAGTCCCTGAGAACCTCCACTGACCTTCAGCAAGCAGGAGTGCTAGAAAGTACAGAGCAGAAAGGAAACCACGAACCTTAGATTCAAATGTTCAGATTCAAGGACAGCAAAGGAGCTGCTGATGATGCAGATGAAATAGATTATCCCTCTGCAGTGTGAATTAGGTGTATCAGAAAATTACTTATAAAGTATTACAGAAGGGGAGGTAAGAAACATGGCTGCATACATCCCTGATCTTCTAATGAATGAACTATAACAGTGCTGGCCAAAATAAATATAATGTGAGCCATATATTTCAACATGAAATCAATATAAAGACATTAATGACATATTTAACTTTTTTTCTTGAGACAGAGTCTCACTCTGTTGCCCAGGCTGGAGTGCAGTTGTGCAATCAAGGCTCACTGCAGCCTCGACCTTTGTGCTCAAGAGATCCTCCTGCCTCAGTCTCCAGAGTATCTGGGACTACAGGTGAACACCACCACACCTGACTAATTTTTAAATTTTTTGTAGAGATAGTATCTCCCTATGTTGCCCAGGCTGGTCTAAACTCCTGGGCTCATGCGAATCTCCTGCCTCAGCCTCCCAAAGTGCTGAGAGTACAGGCATGAACCACCACGCCAGGCCAAACATTTCTTATACTGAAAAATTATATGTACATTGTATACTTACAGCAGACTTCAGTTCAGACTAGCCACATTTCACATGCTATAGTCACATGTTGCTAATGACTATCATATTGAACAGTTGCCCAGGTTAGTCTCAAACTCCTGGGCTCAAGTGAGCCTCCTGCCTCAGCCTCCCAAAGTGCTGAGAGTACAGGTATGAACCACTGTGCCTGGCCAAACATTTTTTACACTGAAAAATTATATGTGCATTGTATACTTACAGCAGGCTTCAGTTCAGACTAGCTACATTTCACATGCTATAGTCACATGTTGCTAATGACTATCATATTGAACAGTACAGATAAAGAAGCACATATGAGATGTGTTCCCATCTTAGTCCAGAAAATGTGGTCGATTTTGCCATAACTCACCCTCCTGAGAGTGATGTCAGCCAAGAGCATTCTACTAGTATCTACAGGCATCCAGTTATAATACTGTATCCTAAATACAGGTCTAATCCTCTTGAAGATTTGTCCTAGCCTCCTGGTTTTCATTGACACATGATACAAAAGAACCGCAATAACACAAAGAAGCCTTTGTGCTCTGAGCACATACATTGTCTTACTAAAATTAGAGCAAATCCGAATGACTTATACTCTTTGCTAGGAATCTATAAGAACCTCAGCACTCCACCTAAGACTGCAATTCAAAATAAGACTTAGCTATATGCTCAAGTAACTTTATCATCTTTTTATAATAGCAGAAAAGTGAAAATAACCTAAATTCACAATAACAAAGAAATTTTGGACATTTTTCCTTGATGGGACTATGCATAGTGTAAAATGAAAGCTTTTAAATAGTTCGTAATAGTTTGGGGGAAATGCTTATGTTAAAATGCTAAGTGGAAAATCAGGACACAACATTGTGTATGCAAATATTGAATAATCAAAATTATGATAAAATAAAATAATACATACAGAAAAAAGCAGACAGTAAATACACCATAATGAGATGAAGACTATAAATTAAGCCACACTCCTACCTGTCACTGCACGATATATCATTATAAAAAGAAAAAAGAAAAAAGAAAAAGAAAAATATCAATAGCAGCACATGAAAACATAATGTGGTGTTCTCGATGAACCAAAATTTATGAGGAATGGAGTCACACTGAAAGATAAACCATAGCCCAAAGTCATGGAAGAGCAGACTGTGTCCAAAGGTAAGAGCAGTTATGGCACCTGAGTTGGATGGCAGCAGACACAGGAAGGTAGGAGGTGGTCGGGGTGACAGTTTGCAGGTGCTGTGCCGAGAGGAGCTAGCCAAGATGGTCCCTTCCCCAGTACCTACCCTTTGCCAGGCAGCCATCAGCAAAGGTGTTCCCCCCATTGTGAGTAATGATGATAAGAATGGAAGGCCACTAATGCAATATACTGGAAGTCAGAAAAGAGATAGCCTTGAAATTAGAAACACAAAAGAACTTTGCAGGAACCAATTGTAACATATTAACAATCCCAATAAATGTGAACAAATTGAATTAATAGATTAAAAAGAAGAATCTTTCAAACTTTATTTTGAAAAACAGTTGTACACAATTTACAAAAGATGCACCTAAAATGAAAACAAGCAAGACATTTGTAAATAAAGGAGTCGAGAAAGATATATCAAGTGAAATGCTCATGAGAAGAAAGCAAGTATAGAAATATAAAAATAGAAAAAGGTAGAATTCAAGGCAAAAGATATTAAAAAGGACAAAGAAGGACACAGTTTTTTAAGTTGATAAAAGATACACTCCCTCACAATCTGCTATGCATCTTAGTAGATGAATTTAACACATCTGTCTCTGGAATTAACAGTTCAAGAATAAAACTATGGCTTAATGCAATCAAATAGAAATATAATATGAACCACAAATGCAAGCCACATTAATCATTTAAACTTTTCTAGTAGGCACATTTTTTAAAAAGTAAAAAACAAACAAGTGAAATTATTTTTAATAATTTATTTTATTCAACTTAACACATCCAAAATACAATCATTTAACATATAACCAATATAAAAAGTTGTTAATTTTTCATACTAAGTCTTTGAAACTGGTGTGTGTTTTACACTCAAAGCCTATGTCAATTTGGACTACCCACACTTCAAGTGCTCATTACCACATGTGATTATATGGTTTGGATGTGTGTCCCCACCCAAATCTCATGTTGAACCATAGTCTCCAATGTTGCAGGTGGGGCCTGGTGGAAGATGACTGAATCATGGATGCAGTGCTAACGGTTTAGCATCATCCCCCTTGGTACTGTATAGTGAGTGAGTTATCAGGAGATCTGGTGGTTTAAAAGTGTGTAGCACCTCCCCCATCTCTTTCTCTTCCACCTGCTCTAGCCATGTAAGATGTGACTGCTTCCCCTTCGTCTACCACCATAATTGTAAGTTTCCTGAGGCCTCTCCAGAAGCAGATGCCAGCATCATGCTTACTATACAGCCTGTGAAACCGTGAGCCAATTAAACCTCTTTTCTTTATCAATTACCTACTCTCAGGTACTTCTTTATAGCAATATGAGAACAGAACAGACTAACACATGTGGCTACCACATTGGACAGCAAAACTGTAGATAACTAGATAACACACCTTTATCAAATGGTTTTATTAAAAATTCTTCAGTTAAAGAATAAATTAAAACATAAATTATAAATACTTAGAAATGAACAATGAGAACAGGCCACACTTTTAAAGTGTATTTAATATAGTCAAAGCAGTACTCAGGAAAAAATATATAGATATTTAGTTTCAGATATATTCATTGGAAATCATTTTAAAAAGATTGAAAATTATAAAAGCATAATTTTAAACCACGCAGCTTCAGAAAGAATAGCAGATAAACTCAAAATAGAAAGGTCATAAAAAAGATAAAGGCAGAAAGTATTGAAATTGAAATGAAATTTACCAAAACTTCAAAAGCAATTTTCTTTGGGTGATAGGGTTTCAAGTGTTTGCTTTCCTTTGACTCTCTATTTTTCTTCTCTTACCAACTTTTCTAAGTCTGGTTTTTATAATATAAAAATCCTATCTTTAAAAATGTCCTGTAACACCACAGAGGATTTTGAAAGTTTATCTTCAAATGCCAATACTTACTAAAGTTCCAATAGTGAAATCTGTTTTTAAGATTTGAACAAGTTGCACACAAGCAATTGGGCAAATTGTATAAAAACCGTAGTGTTCTTAGATTTGCTGAAAGATTACCATGATCCAAATCTGCTGTTTCAACCCCACATTTCCTAGACATGGAAATCAGTGGGAGAGGTCTGGAAGGAATTGCCTAGGGCAGCAGTCCCCAACCTCTTTGGCACCAGGGGCTGGTTTTGTGGAAGACAATTTTTCCACAGATGGAGCAAGGCAGGGGAAGAGAGGGTGACGGTTTCAGGATGAAACTGTTGCACCTCAGATCATCAGGCATTAGATTCTCATAAGGAGTGCACAGCCTAGACCCCTAACATGTGCAGTTCACAATGTGGTTCACGCTCCTATGGGAATCTAATGCTGCTGCTGATCTGACAGGAGGCGGAGCTCTGGCAGTAATACTTGCTACCCACTGCTCACCTCCTGCTGTGCAGCCCAGTTCCTAACAGACCATGAACCAGTACCCATACCGGTCTGAGGAGAGGAAAGCCCCCAGGCCTCTAAGAGTGAAGCCAGCTCAGTAGTGCCTCAGGCAGTGGCTGCTGGTTTCTGCAGCCCAGTGGAGACTTGTTGTTTTATCCTCAGGGAAAAAAAGTTTGTTTTAAAAGAAAGTTAGTATTCCCTCTAATAAGAACCTGGTAGCCAAAGGGTAACGAGGCAGGGTCAGAACTTGGAGAAGCATGTGTACGTCACACACATAGGTGTACAACCACTGCAGGTCCATGAGCCCTTTCCTGGCCACACTCTGGTCACTCATGGTGGTGAGCAGGGCAAGCACTTGCCCAGCTCCATTCTGGCATCCTGTAGGGCAGGGAGTAAGCTCAGCAAGGGGAGCAGCTTGTCTTCAGAGTCCCAGCTCTGAGGGGACATTTCCACCCAGTTCTCCCAGGAGACAAGATGCCTCTCTGGAGAGGACAGAACCTTACCTTACCTGGGGAGAGAACCCAATTACCTTTGCCGCTGATCTATGGAAGCATTGCTTTGTAATGGTGTCAGGTCCATCCATGGATTCCCAGATGCTGTCTCCCTTGTGCACAAATACTTAAATGTTAGGTTCAACCCCCATCCCTCCTTCTCTCTTTTTCCTCTTTCTCTTCCTCTGGAATACTCCCCTTGAGTTCAGGCCCATGAGTGTGGACACATGCTACCCCAGTATAGGTCAGCCCCTCAGAATCTGTCTACAGAGGCTCCATCCTGCAAAGAGCTCTTGCTTGCCTTAGGGTGAAAGTGGGAAAGGAGGAAGAAATGGGAGTCAGAAGATTGTATAACCCACTATCATGCATCATAAGATATTGATATGATGCTTCTCACTATCATATATCATGTATAACAGTAGGAATGCCCCAGAAGGGAAGGGAGGCAAAGTTAGGACAGGATAATGGGTCACCATGGGAAGATTTTAAATGTGAGCCCCATGTCAAGAGTAATCATTTGATGTCCAAGCCACCAACACAACCAGGATTCTCCTTTTCACTTAATGCACTTTTGTAATGACCAGAATTATTCAATTCTAGCTAACGAAACAAACTGTGCATTAAGTGAAAGGGACTCTCTTATTTTCTGCCAAAGCACTAATGTCCCTTCATATACAATGAACTTTTCCTCCATCTTCTCCTTGAATGTCTAGTTTTACAAGTTTGCAGTTGAGTCTATGTTCTGTGATGATTTTTATCTCTTTCTAACAAGTCTAATGAGATTTTACAGTAACTTCCAGAAGCGAACTTCCAGGCTACAAAATATTTTACCATGCAGTGTTTAAATCCATGTTTTCTTGGGGTTTTTGTTTGGGACTTTTAAAATCCTTAATCCTGAGCAATTCTTCCTGGCATTGTATAGTCTTTAAAAATATGATTTCTAAAAGATGTATATGCCACCTAATAATGGTCCACAATTAATTTAACAATTTCCCTGTTGTTGAATGTTTAAGCTGTTTTCAGTTTTTCCTTATTATATATAATGCTGTGTTCATCCTTACTGATAAAGTTTTGCTTCCACACCTGATTATATCTTTGGGTTAAAATCAGGTAAGTAGAATTAATGAATGATAGAGATATAAATATTTTAAAGTCTCAGTGCAGCTGTAAAACTGGTTTTCAGTGCAGCTGTCAAACTGATTTTCAGAAAGTCAGTACCCCTTTATTATCCTAATAGCAGTGTATAAGGCTCATTTCATTCACTATTGGTCACCCTGTCACACTGTGTATTTGAATTTCGCTTATATGGGGATTGGTGTGGATAGAAATTCAAAGAGGTATGCAAGCCCATTCCAACCATGTTGGGTTATGTGGCCTGACAAAAACCATCAGGCTGCCTTTTTATCTGGAACATAAAAGTTCTTGACTGTTGTATCTTCTACAGGAATTGTAATCTTTTATCAGTTGAAAATATCCCTCTTTTAGGGCATTGCTCCATTAATTGTCTTCTAGCATTTACTATTGCTGACACAGGGTCTGATGCCAATCTAAGCCTTAGTCTTTTGTCTACTTCCTACTATTTTCTTTGTCCAATCAATGGATGAATGGTTAGGTAAATTATGGCATAGCCATTCAATGGATTATTATTATGCAACTTTGTAAAAAAACACATCTATTATTTACCTGAATGAATGTTCCTTATATTTTATCACATGAGAAAAACAAGTTACAGAGAGAGATATACCATTTTTAGGAAAACAAACAAAATTCTGTACATTTCTAATCATATTTTACATATATTTTTACACATAGAGAAAGATGTCAAAAGGTAAAAATTAGGCTGTTAGTTTTAGATTCTTTTTAATTTAGGAGAAGTAATTTATATTGTTTTTAATTTAGGTGAAGCTCATGAGGTATACTAATAATGTTATTGCATATTTCCTTTAATTTGAGTTTTTGTTACTACTAGTGGGGTGAGATATCTTTCCATGTTTATTGATCATTTGATTATATTATTGTGTAAATTTTCTCTTCACATTTTTATCCATTATCTTATCTAGCTATTTGAGGGTTTTTTGGGAATCAATCTATAGGAACCCTTTGCATATTATAAATTACATGTTTTGTACATATTTGTTCTAAGTCTACTATTTGTCTTTGACTTTGTTTACGGTGTCTTTTGCCATACAAAATATGCTAAATTGACTGGGCCGGGTGGCTTATGCCTGTAATCCCAGCACTTTGGGAGGCCAAGGCAGGTGGATCACGAGGTCAGGAGTTTAAGACCAGCCTAGCCAAGATGGTAAAACCCTGTCTCTACTAAAAATACAAAAAAAAAAAAAAAAAAAAAAAATTAGCTGGGTGTGGTGGCAGGTGCCTGTAATCTCAGCTACTTAGGAGGCTGAGGCAGAGAATTGCTGGAACCCAGGAGATGGAGGTTCCAGTGAGCCAAGATCGTGCCACTGCACTCCAGCCTGGACAACAGAGCAAGATTCCATCTCAAAAAAAAAGTTAAATTGATCTATACCCAGATATATTTATCTTTTTCATTGATGAGCTCTGGCTTTCATGCCGTGTTTCAAAATATTTCATCCACTTCAAGGTTATGCCTAAATAATATTATTCTAAATTTCAATTTTTTTCTACATTTAGATGTATAAAACTGATGGGTTTTATCATGTGTATATATATATATGATACAGAGAACCAATGTGGAGATTCCTCAAGTTGCTAATTATGCCTATTATAATTAGATATTTAGGAATTGGGGAAATAACAACAGGATGAGTCTATGGAAGGACTAGGCCCACTATGAGTCACACTTGAGCTCAGACTCCACTGGTCCCCTGACCATTGTAAGCCCTTTCTTTAATAGTAGACCAAAGAGGTGTTTTGGGTCCCCAAGAGTCAATGTCAATTCAGAGTCAGTGTCTAGTAATCCCTGCAAGGTCTGGGTATTTTCTTCCTCTAATAAACAGTTACTTAGTAAATTATCACAGTACATTTGGTGAAGGCTTGGAGGAAGATTTATGGTATGTATTTGTGGAAATGATATAGGGTTATACTTCAAAAGGACTCAGCCTCCCCTTTAATTAAGAGGTTTTGTATCCATGACTTAACTTAGATTTTGAAACTGAGTGAGAGACTATGACTCTCCACTGTGGTGACCCAAGTCAGGTTTTTGACTACTATATCTAGAGTATTTCCTATCATATAGATCAAACAACAGTTTGGTAGGATGACCATCTATCTTTTTTCTACAGACACAGTGATCAATTGCCCCCGCCAAACATCTCTGTGAGCCAAGGCATTCTAACAATCAGCATGTCTTTGTTGCTCTTTACAACAGAAGTACTTACTTTGTTTTTGGAGGTTAAGTGATACCACCAGTCCTCTGCTATTCTAAAAACCCATTACCCCCACTGAAATCAGAGAGATCATCTCAACAGTGAGTAAAACTTTCTACAGTCATATCTGGCCAACAAATAAAACCACTACAGAGATTTGCAAGGATTCCGGTCTTCGCACTAATGTATATCTCAAACGCTTAATAAAGGGAGTCTCTTTGAATTTTTCCACAGAACTCTTGCCAATACTGGAATACAAGGCATAGGGTGCAGCCATTTCTCCAGGCTGAAACAGAGCCCCTGAGGAAGGAGCAAATCTGAAGATCCCCTGCCCTCAGGGCTTTGATTCAGATATTGTTGGAGAGAGCATTGCATGGTTCACAACTCACTAGGTGTTGGATAAGCTCGTTGAGGTATGGTGCCAGGAAGAGTGACTAGAAAGCCACCTTCTGGGGTATCAGGAGAACCATCTCAGGAAGGTCCTGTGCCTAGGAACTCACTACAAAGCCTTCAAGGAAGTTCTGGGGGGAGCCATGCACACAGAGGTACCACACTGTTGGAACTCACTGGGAAACTGCTTTTTGGAGCCCCAGGAGGAGCTGTGCATGGTGTGCTGTGCTGCAAGAGCCGGCTGCACCAGGAGAAATGTCACTTCCTCCCCCAGCATTGTTCCAGGGCCCAACACTGATGAAGTTTTTAAACCATACTAGCCGGCATGGAGGCAACGTTTTAGTTCCACAAGCAGGGGCACAAAGGGTGTATTTGCAGCAGAAAGACAATAGATTTAATAAGTGACACAATCTCTAAGCAACTAATGACCTCCATCTAATTCTATTCACTTCACTGCTATGTGGGTGTTTTTCATACTCATGTAATATTATTTCAATGATATCTCAAGAATGAGTGGAGACAAAATGTGGGCTGAGTCTACCATCTTGAACAGGAAGTTTCATTTTTTAAAGATGTCTTTAAATCTGAGTGGAGATGAAACCCTGGCAATACGTGTGCTACCAAAGCAAGTACATGAAACACTGGCAATAGATGGCTTTTGAAATTAGGTCACTTGAGATTTAAGTCAACAAAAATTAAAACTCTGGTAGCCTTAGCTTCAATAATGCTGCTGTAGGACTGGGTTGGTCACTACTATAATCCAAGCCAGTGGTGGGAGGCTGAAGCAGAAGGATCAGTTGAGGCCAGGAGTTTGAAACCATCCTGGGCAATATAGAAAAACCCCTGTCTCTACCAAAAAAAAAATTAGTTAGCTGTGCATATTGGCTCACATCTGTAGTCCCAGCTACTCGGGAGGCTGAGGTGGGAGGATTGCTTGTGTCCTGGAGCTCAAGGTTACAGTAAACTATGATGGTGCTACTGCACTCCAGCCTGGGCTACAGAGCAAGACCATGTCTCAAAAAACAAAGCTGCTATACAGAATGCCCTATTTCTAAAATTAAAAAAATAATGCTTTCCTGATGATGTGGCTGAATCGACTAAATGATCTAACGGTGTGAAAGTGCCTAGCGTGATAACTGACAATGGAAGATGCTCGATAAATGTTGAGTGAGTGAATAGTAGTTACTAAGAAACATCTTCCCCTCCCTTCCACCTTCCAGACAGATGGGACTGAAATGCTGGCAGGCAGTGGACGGATACCAAAAACTGTTTTTCTTCTTACGAGTTTATTCAGACTATTGAGCACTTAATATGCACTAGGTGATATGCCAGGCTCTGGGAACACACAGAAAAATAACTCAAGGTCTCTTCCCCTAAGAAATTTACATCTAATGAACAAGACTGATAAGTAAAAACGTATTTCAACATGATGTGTGTGTGCTATAATAGAGGTAAATGTAAGGTGTGAATATAAGACATAGGAAAGGCTGCCAACCCAAACTGGAGTGGGCTGGAGAATTAATCCTGGGCTGCATCTAGAAAGATAAATAAGAGCTAGCAAGATAAGGAAAGATGTATTTTCAAAGCACAGGGGCATATATGCAAATATATCTGGTAGGAGAAAGTATGGCACATTTGAGGAGGTCCAAATATTTGGTAAGGCAAAAGTACAAAAAGATATTTGAAGTGGTAAGAGATTAAGGTGGAAAGGTAGGGCAAGCAATGGAATTTGTAGGACAAATATGATATGCTCTCATTTGTATTTAGGATAAATCATTTGCCACATTTGGAGAAATGATTGAAGAGAAATGGGAACCTGGATGTGAGGAAAACATTAGGAAGCTGCAGCAGTAACCTATGTGAGAAATTAGGAGAACCTAAATCAGAGCTATTGCCCATCAAGATTTCACTCATTTTGAGACCTAGAGATTGGTGCTCCTGGAGCTGTGAAATGCATGGCCTGTGTAGCCCTGGTGAGTGACATATGGATATGTGGCTATGGATCTGAGGAATATCTGTGAAACATAATCCACAGATTTGATGAGAGGGTAAAAAAGAGGAGTCAGCAATCATACTCAGATTTTTTACAAAAGCAAATGCTTATATGTGGTACCAGTCACTGTGATTGGGGACATTAAAAGAAGAGTATAATTGGGTGGATAAACAGTAAAGTTAGATTTGAGAGATGCTGATTTTGAGATGGCTGAAGGACATCTGAGCGGATACGTCCAGAAGGCAGTAGACTTTACATCAGGAGACTCTAGTCTAAAGATGAAAGTGTTGAAGTACTCAGTGTATAGATAGCAATAGAAGCTCCAGAAATGAACAAAGTTGCCCAGGGAGAAGTTGTATAGTAAAACAATGAGAAAGTCAAGAACATAACACTTGTAAGCAAATCATTCTAGAGATAAGCACTGGCCTGGAAGATTTAAAAAAATGTTTTAAAGTAGGAACAACAACAACCTAAAAGAACAGCGTCTCTCAAAAATCAATGGAGGAAATTTTCAAGAAAAAGAGTTATAAACAGCATCAAACTCAGTAGAAAGATCTAGGAAGGTAAATACAGAAAAAGATTCACCAGCTTTAGAAACCAGAAAGTCAATGGTGCAAGAGCAGTTGCAGAGGAGTGGTGAGGACAAGAGCCAGGCCGCTCTGCAGTATATGGAAGATTGAGTGGTAGCTACTGCCTGAGTCAGGACCCTTTCTGTTGCAAGTGTCAGAAACCCAACTCAAACTCATTTAGCAAAAAAGAAATTTATTGTATAGTATAAATGGAAAGTATAGAGGTAGAGCTGGCTTCTGTCACAGCTATTAATAGACCCAGGGACACTCAGAAATAGTTTTCAGAAAATGATTTGGATCTCTATCTCTCTTACTATCCCCTTTTTCTTCCTCCACTTCATCTTTTAATTCTATGTAAATCTCTGCCTTATTCCCTCCTTATTCAGATGAACTTCTTCCAAGATCACCACAGTTAGTTACCAAATTTCAAATACTCTCAGATCATAAATCAGAATGAGAAAATCTTAGCTTTATCACAAGAGTTCAGCAAGAATTCTAACTGGCCCATCTTAAGTTATGCACCCATCCCTGAACCAACCCTGTGGCCAGGTGAATGGAGAATCCTGATTGCACAGCCTCTAGCAGGTGTGCAACCAAGACGTAGGGCAGACACTTTTGCTGATACCCAGGTGCACACGGAGTAGGGAAAGGATGTTTCCCCCAAAGAAGAGATTCTGGATAGAGGAACAATATATGTCCACTATATTCTACCCCTTGGATGTTTAGCATTCTTTCTTCTCATACATATAGTATCAGAAATGTCCCCACCTAGTGTGATGCAACTATCCCATTTACAAATGAAAATATCCTAAGTCTGAAAGAGAAATGACCAAATTTAATGTTATTATTGCATACAGCTCCAACTCTAGATCCTTGAAATATGGGCATTCCTCTTCATTTCAAATCTTTCTCCTCATGACTATGCTCCCTATGATTAACTGATACATTTTACCACCCCATCTGATATAAAAAGGTGCAGGGAAATGTAAAATTTTTAAATTAAAATATACTATCATCTGGAAAAGGAAACAAACAGCAGCCGTCCACCCAAAGTACCTATTTCTGGGCAGGGATAACATGGAGTTCTTTTCTCGGCAAAGGAGTGAATTTACTAGTCAGCCAATATGCCTGCCTGCAATCCCACTGAGAGTCCTCTTTTATCCATGGCCATGCCTGAGAAGGGTACAGAAGAGATCATAAAAAAGAAATCCCTTCCAGAGACTGAACCTCTCTAGCAGCCCACTTCCTGCTGACATAGTTTATGAGAGGTGGGGGCCTATGACTGCCTTTGAGGCTGAGGAAACACAACTTACATTTTGTTTACGCTTGGAGTTTCACTGATAACCAACTCCAATAAAACTCTAGTAGGCATTAGAACCTTTGGGTTCACAGACCTGTACTCCATCTTCTGTCTCTATAGCCTCAGAACTTTGCCCTTAGCCCTAGACCTAAATTTAATCATTTCCTTCTTGGAAAGTAATAAGGTGAAGGCAATAAACCTCTGGTGAAACATTAGGTGAGGCAGAATAATGTGCACCTGTGACCAGGCTGCAGCCCATTGGCTAACCCTAATAAATAGGAAGAAAGATTCCTTGAATCAGATAGTTTGAGAAAGGAGGTATGTGGGAAGAGTCCAGGGACTCCAGCTTCCTTCATGTCTCTGGCTTCTCAGGTATCCCAATTTTATCTCCCTGCTGTGTTTCCCACCTCCTTGCCTTTTATGCTAATTTTAAGACAGGGCATAAATTTTGGTTTTGGCAATTCTATAAGAAGCGTTGTTAACCGAGCCTCAGCAATCTCACCCATAGGCAGAGGGAGCTGTATTAGCAAAATTGTATGTTGTTCCCTTTCTACTTTCAGCCAGGTCAGCTCAGTTCAAATCTTATCCTTTTGGGTTGTTTTTTGGTAAGACCTTACTAAAGGTCACAAGAAACAGCCAATGTTTTCTAACACCCTGATATTTTTCTACCAAGTTTCCTAAAGCTCCAACTTTAATAGACATTGGTCTGAGATAGCTAAGCTGCAGTAAGGACAAGTTTAATCATCTTTGTCACTACCACATAACAAGGAAAGGGACTTCTCACTCGGCCAATTTCACATTTTAGAGTCAATACCCTTGTAAATCTTGATTTGACTCAAAGGTCCTTCTTTTTGTCTTATTTTTAGAAACATGCAATAACTTTCAGTGCAATGAAATGTAGAATTTAATTGGGCTTTAAAATTTAAAACCTTTTTCAAGGCTCCTAGACAATGATGAACTTTGTAGATAGATTGACTTGAAATTGAGGTCCCACATAGAGTGTTAGATAGTGATAAGTGCTAGGAAGAAAAATGAAGCCAGGAAAAAAAGTATGGTAGAGAAGTACAGTTTTATAAAACGGTCAATACAAAGGTGACATTTGAATAAAGACCTGAATGAGGTAAGGTTGCAAACCATGCAGGTATCTAAGGAAGAAATGTCCCAAGAAAAGAGAATAGCTAATGAAATTGTCCTAATGCTGAAGCAAACCTGGCCTGTTCAAGAAATAGAAAGAGAACAATATGATTAAAGTACCATGAGTATAGTTGCCCAACAGGTTCATTCTGCCTGCAGCACAGACAAAACCAATTCACTGAAATTGTGGTATTGCAATAGAAAAAGAACTTAATTATCACAAGGCAGCCTAGTGGAAGGACAGGGGTTATTACTCAAATCAGCCTACCTGATGACTCAGAGGCTAGCATTTTTCAAAGATAGTTTGGTGGGCAGGGGACTAGGGAATAGGTACTGCTGATTGGTTGGGGATAAAAACATAGGGGTGTAGAAAATGGTCCTGTGTGCAGAGTCAGCCTGTGGGTGGGTGCCATAGGACTGATTGAGTCATGAGTCAAGGGTCCAGGTGGAGTCAGTCAGTCTCAGAATGTAAAAATCTGAAAAATATCTCAAAAGAACTTCCCATTAGTGATACTGTCTATGGGAGCAACTGGGAAAGTTGCAAAGCTTGTGACCTCCAGAACAATGGCTGGTTATCATCTAACTATGCCTACATATTAGCAGAATTAGGGCCCCTGTCATAATCCTAATCTCATAGGCTTTTATTGGTTTTACAAAGTCAGTTTTGGTCTCTGAGCAAGTTGTTTGCAAGGGTTAGTTTTAAGAAAGACTATTATCATCATTACTTCAAAGTTAAACTATAAACTAAATTCCTCCCATGGTTAGTGTAGATTTCTAATTAGGGAAAAGGAGTCAGGCTAGTGGGGACAAGAGAAAGCAGAAAAGCTATAAGTCGACCTTTCTTTGTGGTCTAAGACACATAGCCCTCCGCACAAACAACTCACAATCTTCCTGTGCCAAACCATCACCAAACACCTGCAAGTTAGCTCACTGTAACCTTGGTGTTATCAATACTGCACAAAGCCCTCTTCAACAGATAACAGAAATATTTTGCTATAAAATCTCCATCAAACCCTTGTTTCCTGGAAGTCAGCTTCTCTTCTGCTGACCTGCCCTTTGCCTCCTCACAATGTGTTTTCCCCCTTTCTCTGATAAATCTGTCTCTTTACCTACAACTGTCTGGTAAATTATTTTACTCCTATGCCACCGGCCCAAGTAGTCATCGCTCACCCAAGACATTTCGGTGGCCCATACGTGAACTCTCTCTCCTCATAGGGAGCTCTCTCCTCTCTCTCTTTTTTTCCAACTTGGAACCTTCAGTGGACAGCATCTAAGCATGGAGACAATTGCAGGTCTCTGGCCAGAGCTACACTGAGGGTGGGACTAAAAGGTGTTCATGAGAAGGTGTCTAACCACCATTGTCCATTTAGGTAAGGGACCTAACTCTACTTATTCTTTTCAGTCTCTCAGTAGCTGGCTTCCAGTATTTCTCCGGAAATTGATGGTATAATATTTGACCAAGCCACTCTCTGGTGTTGCCTGAAGGCTAAAAGGTGAACAGAGCTGGCTGTTTTGCACAGAAGGGAGGAAGCCTCTCTCTCCTGTCTTTTCTGGTTGAAAAGTACCTAATCCCTACATGTGATGCAACTGACAGTGGAAACTCATTCAGAACGAATTCCTACACGTTTTAGGTGAATTAGACCTTCTTTCTCTCACTCTGGATTCTCCTATGGAGTCAGCCAGTTGTCCTGTCCTGGACATTGCTAAATCAGGCAATCTCAGACAGCCTCAGAACAGTAAATCTTTCCCTACCCAGCCCCTATCCTGGACCTTCACTAAGCAGAGGGCTTTCTTTATCCTTTTGAGAGGTGAAGCCAGCTGGACTTCCTGGGTCAAGGGGGGACTTGGAGAACTTTTCTGTCTTACAAGAGGATTATAAAGTGCACCAATCAGCACTTTGTAAGCTAGGATTGTAAAACGCACCAGTCAGTGCTCTGTGGCTAGCAAGAGGGTTGTAAAATGCACAAATCAGCACTCTGTAAAATGGACCAAAATCAGCAGGATTCTAAAAGTCACCAATCGTGGGGAGGATTGAGAAAGGGCATTCTGATAGGATAGAAACAGGACATGGGAGGGGACAAATAAGGAAATAAAAGTTGGCCACCCCCAGCCAGCAGCCACAACCCACTCGGGTCCCCTTCCATGCTGTGGAAGCTTTGTTCTTTCACTTTTCACAATAAATCTTGCTGTTGCTCACTCTTTGGGTCTGTGCCATATTTAAGAGCTGTAACACTCACCGTGAAGGTCTGCGACTCCATTCTTGAAGTCAGAGAGACCACGAACCCACCAGAAGGAACCAACTCCTGACACACTTTTTCCCTTGTACCTGGGCTAATAACCCAGTATAAGAGTGTACCTAGACTAGCCATCCAGTATAAGGCCCCTGAGCATCCAAACGGTCTTTTCTAACAGGTGGGATGCCCCTTTAGAAGGTGCACCCTGAGTCTCTCGGCTGACATAGTGAAACCATTTTCATTGGTGAAGTGCCCCAAGTGAGAATACAGTTCAATTAGCCCCCAGTTGTGGGTTTTCCAGTCCCACCATGGGAAAACCCCTGTCTATTCCTTCTGACTCACCCCTAGGCTGTATTCTAAAGCACTAGGACAAATTTGATCCCCAAACCCTCAAAAAGAAATGTCTAATTTTCTTGTGTGACAGAGCATGGCCTCTATGCAGAAAATCATCAAATTAGCCTCCTCAATCTTTATAACCAAGAGCAGAATAAGGAAGACAAGGCTAAGAAAAAAGAAAAATGCAAAGACAAAAGGCAGGCTAAACTGTTGGCTGCTTTACAAGCCCCAGCCCACTCCAGACTACTCTAAAAACACTCATTCAAATATCTGCCACTGGTGCAGAGGGCCAGGCCACTAAAAGACAAACTGCCTCAATGAGATTAATGGGAAAAAGCTCCACACACCTTGCCCCCTTGGTTACAAGCTCAGCCACTGGAAGTGGAACTGCCCTGAAAGCCAAAGGGCCCCCAAGAAAGAATCCCAACCCTCAATGGCCTTAAGCTGAATGGGCTCTCATCTTTGGCTGAAAACAGCTCACCTTAACTCGTGACTTGTGGAGATGGGAAGAATTCATCCCACACTTTGCAGTCTAGGGTGCCAAGGCTCTCTCTGATGGAAGAAAAACAAGGGTGGAAGGGGTGCTAGCCCTGAACCACAATGTACAGTGGCTGGAAGGCTCACAAGCCATCCTATAAAGCTTAACCTTCTCCTCTCCATTCCTTTCTTTTCTTTTTTTCCTATTCAATCCAGGGGTCCAGTGATAAAAAGGAGAAGGCAGTTTCTGACATCCTAACCCCTGATTTTGTTCTTCTCTTTAAAACTCTAGCTGGTTACCTATTATGGCCTGTTTTTGTGCACATTTCAAACTGATTGGCAAACTATAACAGGAAAACTCAAAGCTCAAATGGTTAACCTGCACTATAGTGTTAAGTCTTTGAAAGCTCTCTGCCTCTCTTTTTCCTACCTGCTTTAAATCTGCTGTTACTAAGCTGCTGGTGCTGAGATAAGACTCATTGTTTATAATCAAACTAAAATGTAAACATTGAGACCTCATTTAAATTTAAAAAAAGGTAAAGCAGAATTTTTAGTAAGGAAGGTTATAAAAAATTTATAGAAAAAAATCTTCTATAGTAAATTCTAAAATAAAATGGCTGGCTGTTTTTCTTTTTTTTTTTTTAAGTGGTGATTACAAGAAGTCAGAAAGTCCAAGCATGTCATAAATGGTCTGTGTAAGTAATAAAATATTCATAAAGTGGAATTTGTGAAAGAAATTTTGTATGTAATTAAGTTGGTTATAAGTTTTTAAAATTATAAATGTTTTTTTAAAACAACAACAGAAAACTTTCTCAGAATCATATCTCAAAAGTTCAACTTCTGCTGTGTCCCACAGCTTCAGCATTTTTTCCCCTGGAAAAGGCCTAAGATAGTAACTTCTTCAGTCCTTGTCAGCTCCTGTTCTGCTATTATAGCCTAATGCTAAAATGTTTCATCTTGAAGGTAAAAATTAAACAATAGTCTTCTCTAACATAACTTAAATCTGTACTTCTTCACTTTTCCTAATATGTCTAAATTCTCAATGTAATAAAAGACTTTTCATGCTGTTCCTATAAGTCATAACCCTAAACACACCATTCTTGTGTCTAATTAAATTCAAACACTTTTCATTAAGTTTAACTTCCAGATTATCTAAATGGGCTTCCAATAAGAAAAAACAATCACACTACAAAAGGTTTTTCTTTGCCTTTTTGGTAACTGACTTTAAAAAACCACAGTTTTTTTTCTTCTAAAGTTCAGCAGTTTCACCTTCAAATAATTCTGCAAATGAAATATCAGTCTCTTCCCAATAAGGCCTGCTACCTTTATGAATCTCCACTGACTTCTGCTAGATGTTGATTTCACCTTAACATACTCACCCCTCTCTAATGAGTCCCTTCCTCCAGCAATATCCAACATCCCAAGTTCCACGATCTAGGACAATAACCCATGTAACCTCCTAACTGACCAACAATCCTAGGTGGGGCCAACTCTGCATCCCTGGTCAGAAGGAAGCAGTTAGAACATAAAATCTTTACTCATGTGCCAAAGATTTGTCACTGTTGCTCTGTCAGGGGGGAAATGTGGAGTCCTAATTAGCGAAAAGGAGTCAGACTAGTGGGAGCAAAGAAAAGGAAAAAGAGAAAGCAGATAAGGTAAAAGTTTGCCTTTCTTCATGGTCCAGGATACATAGCCCTCCTGCACAAATGACTCACAATCTTCCTGCACCCAACTATTAGCAAACATCTGCAAGTTAGCTCACTGCAACCTTGATGTTATCAATACTACACAAAGCCCTCTTCAACAGACAACATAAACACTATCCTATAAAATCTCCAGCAAACCTTTGTTTCCTAGCAGTCAGCTTCCCTTCTGCTGACCTGACCACTGCCTCCTTGCAACATATTTTACTACTTTCTCTAATAAATCTGCCTTTCTTTATCTACAACTGTCTTAGTAAATTATATTACCCCTGTGCCACTGGACCAGATAGTCATTGCTCACACGTGACTGTTAGCTTGGCCTGTGCCCAGGAATGAGTGAGGACAGCCACCCTCTGAGGATAGAAGCAAGATGCAGTTAGCCATGCTAGACTTCTCTCACTGTCATAATCTTTTCAAAGGCAATTTCAAGAGGAAGAGGGATGCAATGAGGATGTTGGTGGAAGTAGAAAGTGTACAACTTTTCAGGAAATCAACTTGGCATTATCTTGATTCAGAAAATCAAGAATCTCAACAATTAATTTAGATTTCCCACTTATGGAAGTCTATACTAAAGAAATAATTTATGAAATGTTGTGTGTATAATTATTTATAAAATGCACATATACACACAACTTACTTAATCCTTATTTGAAGGCATTTGAGAATATTTTGGGAATGTTGGGAATATTTTGATTTTATAGTGTAGAATTATTTGTAAAATACACAAGGTATGTGTAATTTACTTAACAATCCTTATTTGGGAGCATTTTGGGTATTTATTTTCAATATTTTGATTTAATAAGTAATTCTTTTTTTTTTTTTTTTTTTTTGAGACGGAGTTTCGCTCTGTCTCCCAGGCTGGAGTGCAGTGGCCAGATCTCAGCTCACTGCAAGCTCTGCCTCCTGGGTTTAGGCCATTCTCCTACCTCAGCCTCCTGAGTAGCTGGGACTACAGGAGCCTGCCACCATGCCCGGCTAGTTTTTTGTATTTTTTAGTAGAGACGGAGTTTCACCATGTTAGCCAGGATGGTCTTGATCTGCTGACTTCGTGATCCACCCATCTCAGCCTCCCAAAGGATTTAATAAGTAATTCTATACTCAATATTTTATAAATTACTTCATTAATAGAGACTCCTATACATGGGAATCCCAAATTAATAGTTGAGGTTCTTCATTTATAATGCCAAATTGACTTCCTGAAAAGTTTTACAGTTCCATCAACATCCTCTTTACATCCCCCATCACCATTAAGTATTGCCCTTTTAAAATCTTTGCCAACTTGATAAGCAAAAATGGTAAGACATTGCTTTTATTTATAGTTCTTTGATTACTATATTATTCCATTTTCATGCTGCTGATAATGACATACCCAAGACTGCACAATTTACAAAAGAAAGAGGTTTATTGGACTTACAGTTCCACCTAACAAGGGAGGCCTCACGGTCATGGTAGAAGGTGAAAGGCATGTCTCACATGGCAGTGGCAGGAGAGAGAATGAGAGCAAAGCAAAACAGTTTTCCCCTTATCAAACCATCAAATCTTGTGAGATTTATTCATTACCACGAGAACAGTATGGGGGCAATCACCCTCATGATTCAATTATCGCCCACTGGGTCCCTCCTAAAACACATGGGAATTATGGGAGTAAAATTCAAGATGAGATTTGGATGGAGATACAGCCAAACCATATCATTCTGCCCCTGCCCCCTCACAAATCTCATGTCCTCACATTTCAAAACCAATCATGTCTTCCCAACAGTCCCCAAAGTCTTAACTCATTTCAGCATTAATTCAAAAGTCCACAGTGCAAAGTCTCATCTGAGAAAGGCAAGTCCCTTCCACCTATGAACCTGTAAAGTCAAAAGCAAGGTAGTTACTTCCTATATACAATGAGGGGTACAGGCATTGGTTAAATACAGTCATTCCAAATGATAGGAATTGACCAAAACAAAGGAACTACAGGCCCCATGCAAGTCTGAAATCCAGCGGGCAGTCAAATCTTAAAGCTCCTAAATGATCTCCTTTGACTCCATGTCTCATATCCAGGTCACACTGATGCAAGAGGTGGGTTCCCATGATCTTGGGCATTTCCACCACTGTGGCTTTGCAAGGTGGAGCTGCCCAAGATCATGGAGCTGCCCAAGATCTCTTGGCTGCTTTCACAGGCTGGTGTTGTGTGTCTGCAGCTTTTCCAGGCTTATGGTGCAAGCTGTCAGGGGACCTACCATTCTGGAGTCTGGAGGATGGTGGCCCTCTTCTCACAGCTCCACTAGGTAGTGCCCCAGTAGGGACTCTGTGTGGGGGTTCTGACCCCACATTTCCCTTCTGCACTGTCCTAGCAGAGGTTCTTCATGAGGGCCCCTGCCCCTGCAGCCAACTTCTGCTTGGGCATCTAGGCATTTCCATACATCTTCTGAAATCTAGGTGGAGGTTCCCAAACCTCAATTCTTGACTTCTGTGCACCCACAGGCTCAACACCATGTGGAAGCTGCCAAGGCTTGGGGCTTCCACCCTCTGAAGCAACAACTTGAGCTGTGCCTTGGCCCCTTTTAGTCATGGCTGGAGCAGGTGGGATGCAGACCACCAAGTCCCTAGACTGCATATAGCAGAGGGACCCTGGGCCTAGCCCATGAAACCATTTTTCCCTCCTACACTTCCAGGCCTGTGATGGGAGGAGCTGCAGCGAAGTCCACTGACATGTCCCGGAGACATTTTCCCATTGTCTTGGGGATTAACATTCAGCTCCTCATTACTTATGCAAATTTCTGCAGCTGGCTTGAATTTCTCCTCAGAAAATGGGTTTTTCTTTTCTATTGCATCGTCAGGCTGCAAATTTTCCAAATTTCTATGCTATTTCCCTTGTAAAACTGAATGCTTTTAACAGCACGCAAATCACCTCTTGAATGCTTTGATGCTTAGTAATTTCTTCTGCTAGATACCCTAAATCATCTCTCTCAAGTTCAAAGTTCCATGAATCTCTAGGGCAGGGGCAAAATGCCACCAGTTTCTTTGCTAAGACATAACAAGAGTCACCTTTGCTCCAGTTCCCAACAAGTTCCTCATATCTATCTGAGACCACCTCAGCCTGGATTTCATTGTCCATATCCTTAGCAGCATTTTGGTCAAAGCCATTCAACAAGTCTCTAGGGAGTTCCAAACTTTCCCACATTTTCCTGTCTTCTTCTGAGCTCTCCAAACTGTTCCAACCTCTGCCTGTTACCCAGTTCCAAAGTTGCTTCCACATTTTGGGGTATCTTTTCAGCAGCACCCCACTCTACTGGTACCAATTTTCTGTATTAGCCTGTTTTCACACTGCTAATAAAGACATACCTGAGACTGGGCAATTTACAAAAAAAAAAAAAAAAAAAAAGATTTATTAGACTTGCAATTCCACGTGGCAGGGGAGGCCTCACAATCATGGTGGAAGGTGAAAGGCACGTCTCACATGCCAGCAGCAAGAGAGAGAATGAGAGCAAAGCAAAACAGGTTTCCCCTTATCAAACCATCAGATTTCATGAGACTTATTAACTACCACAGGAACAGTATGGGGGAAACCAACCCCATGATTCCATTATCTCCCACCAGGTCTCTCCCAGAACATGTGGGAATTATGGAAGTACAATTCAAGATGAGATCTGGATAGAGACACAGCTAAACCATATCAATTACCAATTAACTTGAGCTTTTTAATATATATATTTATTGACCAGTTAAATTTCCTTGTGAAAGGGTTCAGAACATGCCACCTCAAAATTTTACTGCAGAAGATCAGAATATGTCACCCCAAGATATGCCTCTTTAGCAAAAGGATTATTTTCAGCTGGTTATTTTGAGAAACTGCAGACATAGGAGTAGCTCTAAAAAGTTGCCCTTTGTAAGAGAAATTTACATCTATAAAGGAAATCTACATTTGTAAGTGTGTCTCCCTTTCTGCATCAAGAAGAGAGGGACAACTAAATCACTAGAGACTCATAATCAGTGGAGAAGGCATTGACTTAAATCTGCATAACAAAACTTGCCTTCGTGTTAAGGTTAACTGGGCCTTCCCTCATACCCTTCTTTCTGATTTCAGAGGATAGTATTTAAGCCTGAAATCTAAGATACTCTTACAGATCTACTCTACAGATTTACTCATTTCTCTGGTTTTTCATATATATTATGTTTGTATAAAAGTAATTGCAGTTTCAGACCATGAATTTTAAATCATTATAACTAGGCTCAAACACATTTTTATTAATCAAAATAGGAACCATTATAATCAACACATTTTTGCCAATAAGAAGTAAATCTGCTTATTCCTATAGCATAAAAATCCATGCCAGAGGATTCAACGAACTCTTGGAAATAATTTTCTACCTCCTGTTGGTTTTTCCCTGCAAAAGTGGATCACATCTGTAATCCCAGCACTTTGGGAGGCCTAGGCAGGGAGATCGCCCTAGGTCAGGGGTTCAAGACCAGCATAGCCAACATCGTGAAATCCCATCCCTACTAAAAATACAAAATATAGCCTGTCATGGTGGCAGGTGCCTGTAATCCCAGCTACCCAGGAGGCTGAGACAGGAGAATTGCTTGACCCCAGGAGGCGGAGGTTGCAGTGAGCCAAGATTGTGCCACTGCACTCCAGCCTGAGCGACAGAGTGAGACTCCATCTCAAAAAAAAAGAAAAAAAGTCGAGATGTTTGAAGAAGTGGTAGTTGGTTAGCAAGAGGTCAGGTGAATGTGGCATAGGTTTCTTTCAACTTATGAAGCGTTGGATGTGCAACATGCAGTCACACGTTGTCGTGGAGAAGAATTGGGCCCTTTCTGTTGACCAATGCCTGATGCAGGCATTGCAGTTTTTGGCAGATCTCATTGATTTGCTGAGAATACTTCTCAAATGTAATGGTTTTGCTGGGATTCACAAAGCTGTAGTGGATCAGCACTTTATGTCGGGAGTTCAAGACCAGCTTGACCAACAGTAGTGAAACCGTCTCAACTAAAACTACAAAAATTAGCAGGGTGTGGCAAGCACCTGTAATCCCAGCTACTCAGGAGTCTGAGGCAGGAGAATTGCTTGAACCCAAGAGGCAAAGGTTGCAGTGAGCTGTGAGCCAAGATGGTGCCACTGCATTTTAGCCTGGGTGACAGAACAAGACTCTGTCAAAAAAAAAAAAAAAAAAAGCAAGCAAGAAAGCTGTAGTAAATCAGACCAGCAGCAGACCACCAAACAGTGACCATGCTTTTTTTGTGCAAGTTTGGCTTTGGGAAGTGCTTTGGAGCTTCTTCTCGGTCCAGGCACTGAGCTGGTCATCACCTGTTATTGTACAAAATCCACTTTTCATCACACGTCACAATCCAATCGAGAAATGGTTCATGTCGTTACATAGAATAAGAGAGGATGACACTTCAAAATGAAGTTTTTAAAAAAATTTTTGGTCAGGTTCATGAGGCACCCACTTATCTAGCTTTTTCAACTTTCCAATTTGCTTCTAATGCCAAATGACTGTAGAATGGTCAATGTTGAGTTCTTTGGCAACTTCTTGTGTAGTTGTAAGAGGATCAGTTTTGATGATTGCTTTCAATTTGTTGTTGTCAACTTCCAATGGCCAGCCACTATCTTCAAGGCTCTTGTCTCTTTTGCAAAACTCATTGAACTACCACTTCCCTGTACGTTCGTTAGTAGTTTCTGGGCCAAATGCATTGTAGATGTTGCAAGTTGTCTCTGCTGTTTTACAACCCATTTTGAACTCAAATAAGAAAATCGCTCAAATTTTCTTTTTGTCTAACATCATTTCCATAGTCTAAAATAAATATAAAATAAACAGCAAGTAATAAGTCATTAGCAAAAAAATAATAAAATGAGAAATGTGCATTAAAATGGTGTATAGCATAACCACATTTATTTAAGAATGTATTCCAATATCAAACAGTAAATTTCAACAATGCAAAAATTGCAGTTACATTTGCACCATCCGAATACATGAGGTATACATGTTATTAAACTTCTGCTTGTTTTTCTCTTGTTAGTTTGCCTTTTATTACAGAAAGTCCCAGCTAAGAAATATGAAGGGTGGAGGAGAAAGTTATTTTTCCTCTTCTATGCTTGTTATGCACTGAGTTTAATAATTTTGTCCATTATCTTAGGCATTTGTATTTTTCTTATAAATTTGCAATCTCTTTCTCAAGCTCATTAAATCTTATCTGTCATTTTTTTGCTGAATCTCCAACAATAACATGTAGAAGCAACTCAGGGTCAAGAATATTCTGTTTATCTCTTCACAATCACCATAGTGGGAGCCTCCACTCAGAAACTGTTGTATGTAAGAACTCAGGCTCATAGTGCAAATATTAGACTGTACATTTTGTCTCCCCATTCTGAGACCCACAATTCATCCTAACTCCTTCCTCCAGCTGCTCTTGCTGTCACTTAGTTCCTTCCTACTACAAGTTCCTCCCTGTTTGTTATTCAACTCATTAATCCATATTTTATAGCAGTGTTCCTCATTATAATGTGATTTTTTTTTTCTTTTACAGTGAAGGTCTTGTTTCTATGGTGATACAAGAGAAAGTCTTTGCAGAGTCGTTGCAGCTGGAAGCCTTCACTTACTTTAAGAGCTCATTAAACCTAGTTGAGGTAAATGGCAGATGGAGATCCTGAAAGTGCCCAGCAGAGGTCGAAACTTTATAGCAAAGTTAAGAGTCAGTAGGAGCACACAAAGAATTCCTTTCTTGTCATTGTAATTACCTTGCATAGGCATGAACCTTTCCAAACCTATCTAGCATCAACTTTACATAGTCATGATATTTTCCACATACAGCCTTAACATTTGGTCTGAGACAACTTTTTAGACAATTTAGACAACTTTTCAAACTACTGTTTCAAGGAAGCAGAGTATTATATGGCAGCTGCAGAATGTTAAAGGATGACTTGAGAGTTTTCTCTTCATAAAAAAGAGAGAAAAAACTTTTCTTCATCTGAAAGGTAAACAGAGAGAGAAAAGTTCAGCAGCATAATTAATAAAGATGGTTCTACTGCAAAGTCAAGTAACCTCTCCTTTTTGTTTGCCTCTGTACACAATAAAAGTGTTAAAGTATAATTTTCAAAAAATATAACATCGTGACTCTCATACAAATATAAAATGAATAGTTTTCAAAGTTTTATTCAACTCATTAATTAATGAGGGAACCAATAAGATGTTATAACTGATTCAAAGAGCATTTGAGAAGCTGGGTATTTACAGAAAATATTAGCATAAGATTGCTGGGTTACAAACTGGTTAAAGTCCAACAAGAAAACAAACCAGAACCTTTGGGATCATCTGTTGTATTAGACAGAAATTATTCACATCTCAAACAAAAACCAAACAATAACTTTTGCCCAAAGACAATAGAAAACTAAGCCCACTATGCTGGTAAATGCCCTGTCATTTCTTCTGCCTATTTCCAAGTTTAAAAAAATTTTTCTGACAGAGTAAAAATTGTTTGGTAAGGGAGGAGGGTATAGTTGGCTCTGGAAACAAGGGAGTTAGGCAGGGTTCTTGGAGCCCATACCTCCTTCCTCCAGACCCGGGATGGGAAATGACTCTTCTAACAGCCTTCCAAACCTGGAGTGAGCTTCTCCTTACAGAACTGCAAAAAGGAAGAAATAGAAAAGAAAAAAGGAGCAATAGGTCCAAAGTAAGCCCAAAACTCAACAAGGCAAACAACACCGTCTACACACTAAATAATGAGGCTTGAGAATAATCTTATTTGGCTCCATGTCTCTTATTTTAGGCACACTGGGGCAGGGGCTGTCCCCCAAGGCCCTGGGCAGCCCAGCCCCCAATCACAGTCCTGGAGACTGGGAAGTCAAAGATTAAGGTGCCAGCAGAGTCTGTGTCTGGTGAGGGCTTGCTCTCTGTGTCTAAGTTGCTGCAACATCTGGAGGGGACAAATATTGTGTCCTCATATGGCAGAAAGAATGGAAGGAAAGAGCTCTCTGGGTTTCCTGGGTACATTCCACACTGCAGCTCTCATGGGTTGTACTCTTCTGCCTTTTGGCTTTCACAGGCTGGAGTTGCATACTTGTGGTTCTACAGTCCTGGGGTCTTAAGGATAGCCTCACTCCCACCACTCCACCAGACATTGCCCTGTGGTGGCCCCACTCCTGTGGCAGTTCTCTGCCTGGGCTCTGAGGCTCTCTGGGGCATCCTTTGAAATCTAGGTGGAGGAATCCATGCCCCCCAGGTCTTGTGCTCTGTGTACCTGCATAGTTAGCAGCATGTGGAAACTACCAAGGTTTATTCCTGTGCCTTCTGGAGGGCAGCCCAACACACCAACCCCACTTGAGCCTATCCAGGGCAGCCAAGAGATACTGCACCAGAAGGTGAGGAGCAGAAACTTGAGGCAGCCCCGGACAGAGTTTGGAGGTCCCACAAGTTCCCTGGGCTTCTCCAGCACCATGTGCCCTTCCCTTGAAACCATTCTGCCCTCAAGGCTCTAGTACCCTGGCCCTGTGATAGGAATGGCAGCCTTTAAGATCTCCAAATGCCTTCAGTG
Organism: Papio anubis; assembly: GCF_008728515.1. Lineage (NCBI taxonomy): Eukaryota > Metazoa > Chordata > Mammalia > Primates > Cercopithecidae > Papio > Papio anubis. The sequence goes on from NC_044982.1 coordinate 82,688,682, forward strand.
GCATAATTCCATTATCTTGATGAATAGCAACTGGCTTCCTTCTCTTCATTCTAATCTCCTTATCAAAGGTTCACTTGAGCACACCATTTGGTGTTCTCTCCTGCATATACCTTTTATTTCCTTACAACCTACCCAGGCTAAGATTTTTCCAAGTCTTTAAGTTCTGTTTCCCTTTTAATTATAAATTCCATCTTTAATTCATTTCTCTCTCTTGCATTTTACTCTAAGAATTCAAGAGAAGCTATGCCGTACCCTCAACACTTTGCTTAGAGATTTCTTCCATTAAATATCCTAGTTCACATCTGCCTCCCACAGACTACTAGGACATGGACACTGCTCAGCCAAGTTATTTGCCAATTTGTAACAAGAATGGCCTTTCCTCCAATTTCCAATAAGATATTCCTCATTTTCATCTATGACCTCCTCGAAATGGTCTTTACTGTCCATATTCTGTTCACAACATTCTGTTCATGATCTCTTAATTTCTAAGAAGACTGAGGCTCTCCACAGCTCCCCTCTTCTGAGTCCTCATCCAAATAGCCCTTTATGGTTCAGCTTCTAGCCATTAACCAGTTCCAAAGCTGCTTTCACATTTTTAGGTATTTGTTACGGAAATGGATATTTGTTACACTATTTCCACTTCTTAGAGTTTAGGTATTCGTTACACTATCTCCACTTCTTGGAGATAATGACAAGAGGCAGGGAAATTCTGGGCAGAAGAGAGTAAGTCCATGGCAAGGGCCCCACCCACAAGCTGAAAAGCTTAATACCACGGCCCAAAGTGAGAACTTTACATCCTGTTTTCCCACTCAAATGTTGCCTTATCCAAAATCACCCATGGCCTGCCCCACCCCCCATCCTATTCCCATAAAATCTCCAGGCTCCACCAGCAGAGGGAGAAGAGAAGAGGAGAAGAGGAGAAGCAGCTGGACATCAGAGACTATGGTTGGACATGGGAGAGAAGCAGCTTGACTTCAGAGGGACAGCCTGATGGCATTGCTTCAGAGAGGAGGTCAGTCAGGGACAGCTGGACTCTAGGGGAAGATTATCTTCCTGCACCATCCACTTTTCAGCTCCCCTTCCCACTGAAAGCCACTTACATCAGCAATAAAATTTCCCACATTTACCATGTCCAATTTGTTTGTGCGACCTCATTCCTCCTGGATACTGAATAAGAACTCAGGTGTCGGTGCAAAAGGCTGTCACACTGATTCTCCACTGAGCCGTTAACACTTAAGCCATCTGCAAATGGCAAAGCTAAAAGAGAACTGACTGTAACACTCTTTCTAGGGCTTTAGGGGTAATGGGCACCTCTCTAGATGCTGCCGCGAGGCCACATGGAGTTTTGCTCCTGCTGGTGCCCAAAAGCCCTCACCCTGGCTCCTGCATCCATTCACCTGTGCTCCCCCTCCTGTGAGGGGTGGAACACAGAGGGACCAAGCAAGTAGAGTCCACCTTGCTGGCACCGAAGCAGCCAGCTATTTCTAGTGCCTATGCACTCCAGTTCTTGCCCACGAAAAGATCAGGGAAATTTCCTGCTTCATTGGTACCAATTTATGTCTTAGTCCATTCCTGCTGCTATCACAAAAGATCTTAGACTGGGTAATTTATAAACAATAGAAATTTATTATCTCACAGTTTTGGGAGCTGGGAAGCCCACTATCAGGGAGCCAGTGAATTTGCTGTCTGGTAAGGGCTTACTCTCTGTGTCCAAGTTGTTGCAACCTCTGGAAGGGACAAACACCATGTCCACACTTGACAGAAGGGATGGAAGGGAGGAACTCACGCCCTCAAACCCTTTTATAAAGGCATTAATCCCATTCCTGAGAGTGGAATCCTCATGGCCTAATCACCTCCTAAAGGTCCTGCCTCATAACACTGTTGCACTGGGGACTAAGTTTCAACATGAATTCCTGAGGCATGCAAACATTCAAAACACAGCAACAGCCTTCACTTACGGTGTTGCGGGAAACTGAGGACCAGACAGACCAATATGAGAGTACAGGAGGATTGTTTATTCTAGGTACACACCAGCTCAGCAGACTCACATCCAAAAAGCTGAGCATTAAACAAAGACAGAGTCGGGTTTTTATAAGCAGACTTACAATAAATAAAACAAAAGCAGTTAACCATATGATAGGTCACATAATCTATGGCATAGCATAACTTGTGACCCTGCATAGCTGGTGGTCTTGTAGCTGCATTGAAAGAAAAACAACAGCTGGCCAAATACAGACATTTGTAAAACATAATCATGCTTAAGAAGCCTGGGAAAGGAGTAACAGTAAAAGAATTTGTCTTTTCTTGTCCTTCAACCTTGCTCTGGAGGGGGGTGTCTGGAGTCCATTCCTTTAGCCTTGGCTTCTCACAGTGTTATCTTATAACTGTGCTTGAAGTGAGCTTGCTGCACTTTCCTCTGCTAGGCAGAGGAAAACTTGTGCTTTTCTTTTTAACCCTTGCCTTGCCTGTTACTTTTCTTAGAGTGAATGAATGCATATTTATTTTTAAATTTCTGCCTCAGTTCCCTCTTTGATGCCTTTTATAAAAGAAGTTTAATAGAAGGCATCATTATTACTTAGTTCTGCCTGAAAAGACAAGTTTTTTCTTTAGACAAAGTTCATATTTACACAGCGCCATTAGCTGAGTGGTAGTTTGCCTAGCTACTATTGCCTCTATGCTCGATTGAATGCTTCTAACAAGGAGAGGTAAGAGACAAGGGAGTATTAGGCAACTTCCTAGTATGGCCAGAACCACTCCTATTAAAGTCTTGAACCCTCAGGAAAATAAAAACTAGGCTTCCAAAGAGAGAATCTGGAGACCACCCTTTCCAAGTTTGAACTGGAACATGAGCTTATTTTCTCATTCTTGCAGTTATTTCCATAATTTCCTTTCCATTATTATTCATTTCCAGGCAGCAATTTGTTAGATTGAACTTTCTACATACTCCTCCTTGGGCTAGGAGGTAGTCTAAAGCTAATCTGTTCTGATAGATAGCATTCCTCATTTTTGTGGCTTGCTGGGCCAGACGGGTTTGGGTTCCCTTTTTGATAACATATATGAAGGTTACTGGGTATGTGTGTATATAGACATGTAAGGAGAAATCTGCAGTCCACCAACATTTTGGTAAGCATAATTGACTTTTCTGTGTGCTAGGGTGCCATGATATGCAATACCAACAATCTTTCTCTGGGGTCCCAGGGGAACAAGGTGGAGTTACTCTTGGCATGCATACATATTTGTAGTTATTTCTATAGTATCTTTCCAAAGGTAGGTACCACAGATAGGTGAGTCTTGGTATGCTACCTAACGAGCATCAAAATACAGAGAAATAAGCCCTTGGTAAAAGGGAGGGACCCTGGTTTGGTTTAAGAGGAGGCCTTCTTTTGACTGCACAAATTTCAAACCATTCACCAGGTGACAACTTGGGGTCATAACACACATAAGGTTGGTTATTTCCTGGGTCACAAATTGAGTAGGTGGTCTGATTATAAGTACCAGTTCCTAAGTGAGTCCCTGTACACTCATAATAAGTATGGTACAATAGAGTTTTAGTTATACTGTTCCCTGACCAAGTAGTATGTGTACAGTGGGGACACCCTTCTATGGGTGATTCTTCTAGCATGGTTAAGGGGGGTAACAACAGCAAAACAACGTACAGTATATTCATATCCAGCAAGGATAAAAGAAGTCCTTACCTGGGGAAAGAGGTTGAGCACAGCGACAGAACAATAGTAAAACAGTGTTACAGGAAAACTACCAGTCCTAAGATTTCTAACTACATTTACTTGTTTGACAAGTCCTCAAGCTTCAGCCATGCATAGACTAGTCAGCTTCTGGTGTGTGACTAGAGCAGGGCTTGTTGTTTCCTCAAGCTTCAGTCGTGTGTAGACTGGTCAGCCACTGGAGTGACCAGAGCAGGCCTGTTGTCCTCAGCAGCAACTTGGTCTCGTCGCAGGATCAGCCGAGTCAAGGGGTCTGGGTCCTGCTGGGTGGTTCACTTGTCCTGAGCTGCTGGTTTCAACCAACTATGGTGGATCCAAGACACAACACCTGCAACTTTAACAGCAGTGGGAGCGGACAAGATTACCATATGGGGCCCATCCCACATGGGTCTTAGAGACGTTGGGTTCTACTTTTTAACCTAAACAGAGTTACCAGGTTTAAAGGGGTGTCAGGTTTATAGGCATGTTTTTCATGTACCTAATTATGAACACTTTGCATGGCTATTTCTAAAGCCTGTGTTTGTTTTCTTAAAGTTAATTCACCTAGTTACTGGAGATCACCTTTTTGTTTGACTTATGGTTTGGGGTTGGCCCACCGAACAAAATCTCATAGGGTAAATACCCAGTTTGTTTGGTGGGGGTGCACCTGACTCAGAGGAGAACCACAGGCAAAACCTGATCCTATCTCAGATGAGTTTCCTGGAAACATTTCTTCAGTAGCTACTGGAGTGTCCGGTTCATGCATTCCACTTTTCCTGAACTTTGCGGCTGATAGGTTGTGTGTAACTTCCATTTTATTTTTAACAGTCTTGTTAAATCTTGCACTATTTCAGCTACAAATGCCAACCCACTGTCTGATTTTAAAGTCAGACGCAGTCCAAACCTGGGGATAATGTCTCTTAACAGTACTTTAGTCACTTCTTGTGCTTCTTCTGTCATGGTGGATAAAGCCTCAATCCATCATGAAAAATGTGCAAATAAACACTAGCGTATACCGATAGCCTCCAGTATGGGGCATTTCGGTAAAGTCTACAAGAAAGTTTACACAAGGCATGAAGGCATGGCTCCTTCTTCTGTTCAGCATCGCAGAGGCGGGATTCTTTTTCTCCCCACGACCCAACATTTGTAACTTTATGTAGTGGCTTAGCCATCAGTGAGAAATTTGGAATCCAGATATGGCAGAATCCTGCTGCCTTCAACTTCTAATGTGACCACTGGATCCTGGAGGCCTAATGAAAAGGAACCTGGTCTGTCCTAGTCCTCACATCCTTCAGCTCATGCCAGCCTGATCGGATCAGTATCTGGTTCCTCGAAGGTGCAGAAGCCCTTGGCCAATGACTTCCTTATACCACAGCATTTACCACTCTCTTTATTACCTTCTGGACATTCATCCTTCCATTGTCCTTTCTTTTTGCATCCTGCACATTAATCTCTTTCTAGCCTTGTCTGACTCTTGAATCCCTGCCTAACTGGACCTCTTTCACATCCACCTTCGTGTCCACATCCTCTCACATTGCTAATCTCTCTTTCTATAGAAAGACTGCTGCCAACAGATTGACCTTTTTCTTAAGTCTTCAATCTGCTTCCTTTTTCCTTCTTGAGTTCTCCTGCTCCTATGGCCCGCGGGGCCAGGCAATGACACGGGTCCCGCCCCCACGCACACACTGCCCTTGGTCTCTCCTGTTTCCTTCTGATTTCTGTTTTTACTTTCTTCTTTCCTTTCTCACACTTACTCTTTTGGGCTGGGTGGGATCTGCACAACCGTAGTCCCCCTGGGCCATCATTGGCCCAGAGGCTTGGCAGATGCCTGCTGCAAAATGTCAGAATTATGCCCTTCCATCTCCTTTGCTTTTCTCCGGGTGCCAGTCCCCACCCCCCTCTTTTTCCAGATAGAGCTGGGCTGGGGAAAGGGACTTAAACCTTGGCATGCCTAGCTGCCTGGCACCACACTTGTTACTTTTGCTCTTTCCTGTTTTGTTCTCTGGTCCTGATTAACGTACACTGAGTGGCATTCATGCCTGCAGCTTCTGCTTGATGTCACCCTGGGCTTGCCCTACCAATGCTTTGTTTACCATGTGCTGATTTTCAGAAGCCTCAGGGTCAAATGGGGTGTAAAACAAGAATGCTTCACAAAGTCTCTGTAAAACTGACTTAGGCTCTCATCAGCTCCCTGAAGCACTTTTGAAATCTTCCCTATATTAATTGCCTTCTTTCTATCAGCTCTTATCCCTTGCAAAAGGAACCTTTTGGTACCTCTGCAAATGCTGAAGTTGAGTTGCATCCACCAGGTCCCAGTTGGGATCTTGATCTGGGAACTGACCCTGAGCATACGCCTGAGCATTCACTGTGTCTTCTGGTGCATGGGCTTCTAGCCAGTGGAGAGCTGCCTATGTTACTCTCCTGCACTCCTCAGTGTTAAATAATGTGAGGAGGAGCTGTCTGCAGTCTGGCCTGGTTGGATTGCGTGTCAGAAAGATTCATTGCATCAAATCTATAAGAGCTTGGGGCTTCTCCGTGTAGGAGGGAATGTGGCATTTCCAGTTTAAAAGATCAGTGGTTGAAAAGAGCTGGTAGATGAAAGTTCATTGCCCCCTTGAACCTGGCCTTAGTCGTCATAATAGATGGGTACTCACATCTCCCTGAGAGGTATTTGCATAGCTCAAGCATGGCCAGATCTGAGACTGCTGCTTAACTATCTTGACTTCCTTCCCTGGCCTCTCCAGGCTCCGATTCTCCTATTGGGGTGAAACTTGGGGTGTGTTAGCTCCTGAATCTCATTCCTGGGGGGATGTTAGCCTCGGTAAAGGGGGGTAGGCTGGGACACATGGAGGAAGAATCTGTGTTCCCTCTGGCAGCTCCTGCAAAACTGGCTTCTCTTGCTGTTTCTGGGACTTCCCCTTTAACTCTGTGTCTGCCAGTGAAGCTGCTAAATAGGGCTGGATCCAGGCCAGTCTTGTCTGTGCTATATTTAACCATGAATCAATTTAAGGAAAATTTGTCTGGGTACCCTGGCTGTCCTCCAACCCCTGTCACCACCTTAAATGCACAGCCAATTATCCCTATCTATAGTTCTTTCAGTCAGCCACCCAACACCAAGAGAAGACCATTCTAATTCACAGAGAGTTCTCAATCTTTGGGGGTTTAGCTTAACTCCATAATCCCTTGCAAAACCTTTCTTAAAGTTCTATAACATGTACTCCAATGGAGTAAGTTTTGATGACTTTCCTCCCATTCCTCCCTTTATGGCACAGCATAATCACCCTTGCACACTCACTCTTCCTCTCATTTCAGCCGACTATACCATCTCCTATTATGGGAGTTTTCAGATGCTACTTGGCTTTGGAGAGATCCTTATTCTCACTACATCTCTGAGCTGTAGGGTGGCTCCTATTAGCCACATGCAGATCACCACTAGTCTTAGTTGGCCCCACACTTTCTCAGAGCACACAATCCATGCTAAGAGATCTGTGACGCCCCACTTTGCAGCTGATGAACCTAATTAGGCCTCTCCATTCACACACTTTCACACGCTTCCCCATTCCCAGTTCCTGTGTTCATAATTGGGGTGGCAAGCCATTCTCGCCCCCTCTACTTCCCCAGTTGGGGTGGCGAGCCATTCTCACCACCTCCAGTTTCCTAGTTAGGGTAGTGAGCCACTCTCACCACCTCCAGTTTCCTACTTAGGGTAGCGAGCCACTCTCACCACCTCCGGTTTCCTAGCTGACTTAGCAAGTCACTCTCACATCCTGTGTCGACTGGGGTGTGAGATTCGTCCAAATTGTTGAGCTACTCCTGTCACCCCCAGCCCCTCTGGGTCAGACTATTCAGCACACTCCAGGAGGTTATTAGGCTCCCCTTCCATCCCCATGGGACAGGTCCTGCCTTGGGCCCCAAAACCTTACTGTGGTTCCTGAAGCATGCTGTTTCTGAAATTGTCCTGTAGCTCCTTTCAGGTTCCATTGCACTGCTGGGTAGGGGGTGCCGGGTCAGGGGAGAGCTGATTTTCCCTCCAGGCTGAAGTTCTTCCAGTGGTGTCTGGGGTCACAGTTCTCCTGAGGCCCAGGACTCCAGCCACCAGAGCCAAAGGAGACAGTAAACCTGCTGTCTCTGGTCCCTTCGTGGTCACCAAAAATGTTGCAGGAAACTGAGGACCAGAGAGACCAATATGAGAGTACAGGAGGATTGTTCATTTTAGGTATGCACCAGCTCAGTGGACTCACAACCAAAAAGCTGAGCATTAAACAAAGACAGAGTCAGGTTTTTATAAGCAGACTTACAATAAGTAAAACAAAAGCAGTTAATCATATGATAGGTCACATAATCTATAGCATAGCATAACTTGTGGCCTTGTGTAGTTGGTGGCCTTGCAGCTGCATTGAAAGAAAAACAACAACTAACTAAATATGGACATTTGTAAAACATTATCATGCTTAAGAAGCCTGGGAAAGGAGTAACAATAAAAGAATTTGTCTTTTTTTTCCTTCAACCTTGCTCTGGAGCTGGGGAGTGTCTGGAGTCCATTCCTTTGGCCTTGGCTTCTCACAGTGTTATCTTATAACTGTGCTTGAAGTGAGCTTGCTGCACTTTCCTCTGCTAGGCAGAGGAAAACTTGTGCTTTTCTTTTTAATCCTTGCCTTGCCTGTTACTTTTAGAGTGAATGAATGCATATTTATTTTTAAATTTCTGCCTTAATGGGAGGGGGTGAGGAAAGAAGAGAACTCACAGTCAGATTTATAAGACAGTGGGAGAGGCCAGATAATTATTTCTGTCTCCTCTATGAAGAGGGAGAGTGAGGTGGCAAAGGAGCAGGCTTGAGAAGACTGTCCTGGGCTGAATTGTGTCTATCTGCCAACACCTACCCCTACTGAATTGTGTCTATCTGCCAACCCCTACCCCTGCCACCAATTCATACATTGAAGTCCTAACCCCAAGTACCTCAGAATGTGAGGTATTTGGAGGTGGGGTCTTTAAAGAGGTAATTATGGTTAAATGAGGACATTGAGGCCCTAATCCGATATAACTGATGTCCTTATAAGAAGAAGAGATTAGGATGTAAACACACATGAGGAAAAACCATGTGAAGACAAAGGGGGAAGATGGTCATCTGGAAGCCAAGGAGATAGGCCTCAGAAGAAATCAGCCCTGAAAATACACTGATCCTGAACTTCTAGCTTCCAGAACGGTGACAAAATAAATGTATGTGGTTTAAGCCACTCAGACTGTGGTACTCTGTTATGGTAACCTGCTATGGTTTGAATGTGTCTCCTAAATTTTGTTTGTTGGAACCTAAATCCCCAAATTCATATGTTGATGGCATTTGCAGGTGAGGCATTGACAGAAAATTAGGATGAGATAAAGTCATCAGGTTTTGCCTCCATTATGGGACTGGTGAGTTTATAAAGAGAAGAAAAATGCCTGAGCTGACATGCTCTTACCCCCTTGACAGGTAATGCCCTCTGTCTTGTTATGATGCAATAAGAAGGCCCTCACCAGATGTGGCCCCTCAATTGTGGACTTCCCAGCCTCCACAACTGGAATAAATAAATTTCTTTTTAAAATAAATTACTAGTCTGTGGTATTCTGTTAATAGCAACAGAAGATGGGCTAAGACAGAGCTTTAGTTGGGCCATGTGTGGTGGCTCACGCCTGTAATCCCAACACTTTTGGAGGCCGAGGTGGGCAGATCACGAGCTTAAGAGATCGAGATCATCCTAGCCAACATGGTAAAACCCTGTCTCTACTAAAAATACAAAAAAAATTAACTGGGTGTGGTGGCACATGCCTGCAGTCTCAGCTACTTGGGAGGCTGAGGCAGGAGAATGGCTTGAACCTGGGAGGCAGAGATTGCAGTGAGCTGAGATTGCAACACTGCACTCCAGCCTGGTGACAGAGTGAGACTCCCTCTAAAAAAAAAAAAAGAAAAGACAGAGCTTTAGCAAACTAATACAATTGGTGGTTTAAATATGTGTTGATGGGGAATGGAAGTGGTCCTGAGTAGGATCATGTGGAAAAGGTGACAAGTGATATCAAAAGTCAATTTGCATTAAAAGCCAAATTTGTTAAGTGAATTTCTACAATTTTCCACAACTTAGCTATAGAAGAAAAGACATTTGGATTGATCAGGTACAAATATTCTCCCAACAGTGGACAGTGAAAAAGAAGTGAGGAAAGCAATTAAAGAACTTACAAGACAGTAACTGAAGGGATATATTGTGCAGTCTAAGCTATATAAAGAAGGAAATAAAATGAAAGAGGGGATTTACAGATTAGGACAATAAAGAGAGGTCAGGGAACAAGAATTCTGCATAATGTTAAAGAGCTGATGTAAGAGGAAATAGAGCAGAAACCAGTGGAAAAGCAAGAACTTGTGGTCAGAGAATAGGATATATACATTTAATATTTCAAGATAGAAAGGACCTGGGTGATGACAAGTCTAAGTTATCAACACAGTTTGAAGTGGCTGAAGTGAAGCTGAGCTGAAGCTCACTGGAACTGAGGATGTCAAGAAATAATAAGGATAAATATTAAATTAGTTGAACAAACAATTTACCCAGGATGAAGATAACACTTCAGGTAGGGATTCCATTTCAAGATGGCTGAATAGAAACAGCACCAGTCTGCAGCTCCCAGCACGATTGACACAGAAGATGGGTGATTTCTGAATTTCCAACTGAGGTACCTGGTTCATCTCATTGGGACTGGTTGCACAGTGGGTGAAGCCCACAAAGGGCAAGCCAAAACGGGGCGGGGCATCACCTTACCTGGGAACACAAGGGGTTGGGGGATTTTCCTTTCCTAGCCAGGGGAAGCCATGACAGACTGCACCTGAAAAATCAGGACACTCCTGCCCAAATACTGCATTTTCCCAATGGTCATAGCAAACGGCACACCAGGAGATTATATCCTGCAAATAGCTCAGCAGGTCCCATGCCCGTGGAGCCTTGTTCACTGCTAGTGCAGTAGTCTGAGATTGACCTGCGAGGCAGCAGCCTGGCAGGGGGAGGGGTGTCTGCCATTGCTGAGTCTTGAGTAGGTAAACAAAGCAGCCAGGGAAGCTCAAACTGGGCAGAGCCCACCACAGCTCAGCAAGGCCTGTTGCCTCTGTAGATTCCACCTCTGGGAGCAGGGCATAGCTGAACAAAAGGCAGCAGAAACTTCTGCAGACTTAAATGTCCCTGTCTGACAGCTCTGAAGAGAGCAGTGGTTCTCCCAGCACTGTGTTTGAGCCCTGAGAATGGACAGACTGCATCCTCAAGTGGGTCCCTGACCCCCATGTAGCCTAACTGGGAGACATCTCCCAGTAGGGGCCAAATGACACCTCATACAGGCGGGTGCCCCTCTGGGATGAAGCTTCAAGAGGAAGTAATATTTGCTGTTGTGCAATATTTTCTGTTCTGCAGCCTCCACTGGTGATACCCAGGAAAACAAGGTCTGGAGTGGACCTCCAGCAAACTCCAACAGACCTGCAGCTGAGGGACCTGTTAGAAGGAAAACTAACAAAGAGAAAGGAATAGCATTAACATCAACAAAAAGGACATCCACACCAAAACACCATCTGTAGGTCACCAACGTCAAAGACCAAAGGTGGATAAAACCACAAAGATGGGGAGAAACCAGAACAGAAAAGCTCCAAATTTTAAAACCCAGAGCAACTCTTCTCCTCCAAAGGATCACAGCTCCTTGCCAGCAATGGAACAAAGCTGGATGGAGAATGACTTTGACTAGCCAACAGAAGTAGGCTTCAGAAAGTCAGTAATAACAGATGCCTCCAAGCTAAAGGAGGATGTTCGAACTCATCGCAAGGAAGCTAAAAACCTTGAAAAAAGATTAGATGAATGGCTAACTAGAATAAATAGTGAAGACAAGACCTTAAATGACCTGATGGAGCTGAAAACCATGGCATGAGAACTACATGATTCATGCAGAAGCTTCAATAGCTGATGGGATCAAGTAGAAGAAAGGGTATCAGTGATTGAAGGTCAAATTAATGAAATAAAGTGAGAAGAAAAGAGTAAAAGGAAATGAACAAAGCCTGCAAGAAATATGGGACCATGTGAAAAGATCAAATCTACATCTGACTGGTGTTCCTGAAAGTGACAGGGAGAATGGAACCAAGTTGGAAAACACTCTTCAGGATATTATCCAGGAGAACTTCCCCAACCTAGGAAGACTGGCCAACATTCAAATTCAGGCTACACAGAGAACACCACAAAGATAATCTTCAAGAAGAACAATCCCAAGACACATAATTGTCAGATTCACCAAGGTTGAAATGAAGGAAAAAATGTTAAGGGCAACAAGAGAGAAAAGTTGGGTTACCCACAAAGGGAAGCCCACCATATTAACAGCGGATCTCTTGGCAGAAACTCTACAAGCCAGAAGAGAGTGGGGGCCAATATTCAGCATTCTTACAGAAAAGAATTTTCAACCCAGAATTTCATATACAGCCAAACTAAGCTTCATAAGTGAAGGAGAAATAAGATCCTTTACAGACAAGCAAATGCTGAGAGATTTTGTTACCACCAGGCCTGCCTTACAAGAGCTCCTGAAGGAAGCACTAAACGTGGAAAGGAACAACAGGTACCAGCCACTGCGAAAACATGCCAATTTGTAAAGACCATCAATGCTAGGAAGAAACAGCATCAACTAACAAGCAAAATAACCAGCTAACATCAAAATGACAGGATCAAATTCACACATAACAATATTAACCTTAAATATAAATGGGCTAAATGTCCCAATTAAAAGACACAGACTGGCAAATTGGATAAAGAGTCAAGACCCATCAGTTTGCTGTATTCAGGAGACCCATCTCACGTGCAGAGACACAGATAGGATCAAAATAAAGGGATGGAGGAAGATCTACCAGGCAAATGGAAAACAATAAAAGGCAGGGGTTGCAATCCTAGTCTCTGATAAAACAGACTTTAAATCAGTAAAGATCAAAAGAGACAAAGAAGGCCATTACATAATGGTAAAGGGATCAATTCAACAAGAAGAGCTAAGTGTCCTAAATATATATGCACCAAATACAGGAGCACCCAGATTCATAAAGCAAGTCCTTAGAGACCTACAAAGAGACTTAGACTCCCACACAATAATAATGGGAGACTTTAACACCCCACTGTCAATATTAGACAGATCACTGAGACAGAAGGTTAACAAGGATACCCAGGACTTGAACTCAGCTCTGCACCAAGCAAAACTAATAGACATCTACAGAATTCTCCACCCCAAATCAACAGAATATACATTCTTCTCAGCACCACATTGCACTTATTCCAAAATTGACCACATAGGTGGAAGTGAAGCACTCCTCAGCAAATGTAAAAGAATAGAAATCACAGCAAACTGTCTCTCAGACCACATTGCAATCAAATTAGAACTCAAGATTAAGAAACTCACTCAAAACTGCTCAACTACATGGAAACTGAACAACCTGCTCCTGAATGACTACTGGGCAAATAACGAAATGAAGGCAGAAGTAAAGATGTTCTTTGAAACCAATGAGAACAAAGACACAACGTACCAGAATCTCTGGGACACACTTAAAGCAGTGTGTAGAGGGAAAATTATAGCACCAAATGTCCATGAGAGAAAACAGGAAAGATTAAAAATTGACACCCTAACATCACAATTTAAAGAACTACAGAAGCAAGAGCAAACACATTCAAAAGCTAGCAGAAAGCAAGAAATAACTAAGATCAGAGCAGAACTGAAGAAGATAGAGATACAAAAAACCCTTCAAAAGATCAATGAATCCAGGAGCTGGTTTTTTGAAAAGATCAACGAAACTGATAGACTGCTAGCAAGACTAATAAAGAAAAAAGGAGAAGAATCAAATAGACGCAATAAAAAAGGGTAAAGGGGATATCACCACCCATCCCACAGAAATACAAACTACCGTCAGAGGATACTATAAACACCTCTATGCAAATAAACTAGAAAACCTAGAAGAAAGAGATAAATTCCTGGACACCTACACCCTCCCAAGACTAAATCAGGGAGAAATTGAATCTCTGAATAGACCAATAACAGGTTCTGAAATTGAGGCAATAATTAATAGCCTACCAACCTAAAAAAAAGTCCAGGACCAGATGGATTCATAGCCAAATTCTACCAGAGGTACAAAGAGGAGCTGGTACCATTCCTTCTGAAACTATTCCAATCAATAGAAAAAGAGGGAATCCTCCCTAACTTGTTTTATGAGGCCAGCATCATCCTGATACCAAAGCCTAGAAGAGACACCAACAAAAAAAAGAGAATTTTAGACCAATATCCCTAATGAACATCAGTGCAAAAATCCTCAATAAACTACTGGCAAACCGAATCCAGCAGCACATCAAACAGATTATCCACCATGGTCAAGTTGGTTTCATCCCTGGGATGCAAGGCTGGTTCAACTTACGCAAATCAATAAAAGTAATCCATCACATAAACAGAACCAAAGACAAAAACTGTATGATTATTGCAATGGATGCAGAAAAGGCCTTCAACAAAATTCAACAGCCTTCATGCTAAAAACTCTCAATAAACTAGCTATTGATGGAATGTATCTCAAAATAATAAGAGCTATTTACAACAAACCCATAGCCAATATCATACTGAATGGGCAAAAACTGGAAACATTCCCTTTGAAAACCAGCACAAGACAGGGATGCCCTCTCTCACCACTCCTATTCAACATAGTGTTGGAAGTTCTGGCCAGGGCATCAGGCAAGAGAAAGACATAAAGAGTATTTAATTAGTAAAAGAAGAATTCAAATTGTCCCTGTTTGCAGATGACATGATTGCATATTTAGAAAACCCCATCATCTCAGCCCCAAATCTCCTTAAGCTGATAAGCAACTTCAGCAAAGTCTCAGGATACAAAATCAATGTGCAAAAATCACAAGTATTCCTATACATCAATAACAGACTAACAGAGAGCCAAATTATGAGTGAAGTCCCAATCACAATTGCTGCAAAGAAAATAAAATACCTAGTAATCAAATTTACAGTTGATGTGAAGGACCTCTTCAAGGAGAACTATAAACCACTGCTCAATGAAATAAAAGAGGACACAAACAAATGGAAGAACATTCCATGCTCATGGATAGGAAGAATCAATATCATGAAATGACCATATTGCCCAAGGTAATTTATAGGTTCAATGCCATCCCCATCAAGCTACCAATGACTTTCTTTACAGAATTGGAAAAAAATACTTAAAAGTTGATATGGAACCAAAAAAGACCCCACATTGACAAGTCAATCCTAAGCCAAAAGAACAAAGCTGGAGGCATCACGCCACCAGACTTCAAACTATGCTACAAGTCTACAGTAACCAAAACAGCATGGTACTGGTACCAAAACAGAGATATAGACCAATGGAACAGAACAGAGGTCTCAGAAATAATACCACACATCTACAACCATCTGATCTTTGACAAACCTGAGAAAAACAAGAAATGGAGAGAGGATTCCCTATTTAATAAATGGTGCTGGGAAAACTGGCTGGCCATATGTAGAAAGCTGAAACTGGATCCCTTCCTTACACCTTATACAAAAATTAATTCAAGATGGATTAAAGACTTAAATGTTAGACCTAAAATCATAACAGCCCTAGAAGAAAACCTAGGCAATACCTTTCAGGACATAGGCGTAGGCAAGGGCTTCATGACTAAAACACCAAAAGCAATGACAACAAAAGCCAGAATAGACAAATGGGATCTAATTAAACTAAAGAGCTTCTGCACAGCAAAAGAAACTACCATCAAAGTGAACAGGCAACCTACAGAATGGGAGAAAATTTTTGCAATCTATCCATCAGACAAAGTGCTAATATCCAGTATCTACAAAGAACTTAAACAAATTCACAAGAAGCAAACAAACAAACCCATCAAAAAGTGGGCAAAGGATATGAACAGATATTTCTCAAAAGAAGACATTTATGCAGCCAACAGACACATGAAAAAATGCTCAGCATCACTGGCCATCAGAGAAATGCAAATCAAAACCACAATGAGATACTATCTCATGCCAGTTAGAATGGTGATCATTAAAAAGGGAATAACAGGTGCTGGAGAGGATGAGGAGAAATAGGAACACTTTTACATGGTTGGTGGGACCATAAACTAGTTCAACCACTGTGGAAGACAGTGTGGTGATTCCTGAAGGACCTAGAGCTAGAAATATCATTTGACCCAGAGATCCCATTACTGGGTGTATACCCAAAGGATTATAAATCATGCTGCTATAAAGACACATGCACACGTATGTTTATTGTGGCACTATTCACAATAGCAAAGATTTGGAACCAACCCAAATGTCCATCAATGATAGACTGGATTAAGAAAATGTGGCACATATACACCATAGAATACTATGCAGCCATAAAAAAGGATGAGTTCATGTCCTTTGCAGGGACATGGGTGAAGCTGGAAACCATCATTCTGAGCAAACTGTCACAAGGACAGAAAACCAAATACTGCATGTTCTCACTCATAGGTGAGAATTGAACAATGAGGACACTTGGACACAGGATGGGGGACATCACACTCCAGGGCCTGTCATGGGGTGGTGGGTGGGGGTAAGGATGGCATTGGGAGAAATACCTAATGTAAATGACGGGTTGATGGGTGCAGCAGGCCAGCATGGCACATGTATACCTATGTAATGAGCCTGCACGTTGTGCACATGTACCCTAGAACTTAAAATAGAATTTAAAAAAAAAAAGATTTCATCAGCCCCCACACACACAAAAAAAGAGTTCAGATAAAAAGGAATCGTGTAAGCCAGTTTTCTAGGAATGAGAGGAATGGCAGTAGGTTTTTTATTCAGTAAAAATTTATGGAGCATTTTCCATAATCCAAGTTCCACAGATATGACAGCAACTAATATTGAATGCTCCCTGTGATCCTGTTGGTCTTCCAGTGGAGGTGCCCACACTCTGGTGAAGATATGGAGGATGGTGATGAGTGGTTGAAGGCCTAAGGGTGTGAACCTATGAGAAACATATTTACATATGATAGTGGAGAAGTAATGAATTGGAAGTATGATTGGAGAACTAAGAGAATGTGGCACTCATAAATCTATCTACCAGAAGATAAACCCCATGATAATATCTAGAGATTGTGTATTTCTCATTTACCATTCTATTCTCAGTTCTACCTAGAAAATACCAGACACATAATAAGAATGCAGAATATTTGTGAATTAATGAAGTCAAGTGGTGAGTGGTGCATCACAGAAATAAAAATGTCCTCCAACTCAGGACTGAAAGTGTTTCATTTATTTGTAATGCTCCCTAAAACGACTCATGTTCAATTTATGGGCCTAGCATAAGATTTCCTCAGTCTGAAAATGTAAGCAGGAGAATCACTGAGCCAGATAGAGATGGCAGATCATTTGTTCAACAACTATTTATTGAACACCTGTTATGTGCAATGTGGATAGCCATGAACAGGACTGACAAGGTGCCTGGTCTTATGGAACCCACATTTGAGTGAACAAGATACACACACACACACACAAAAACAAGCAAACACTCAAATAAAAATGATAAAGTCAAAGAGTTAAAAGTGCTATGAAGAAAATAAAATAGGGTATGTCATAGAAAGTGACTGTGGTGGGAGCAATATTATATAAGGTGGCCAATGGAAGGTGTCTCATAGGGGGTGCTATTTGGTCTGAAACCGAAGTGACTTAAAAAAAAAATAGGTTTGGTAAGGAGAGTATCCAGGCAAAGGGAAAGGCATATGAAAAGATTCTGTGTGAGGAACCGTAAGAGGGTCAATGTGACCAAGGCATGGTGAGTGAAGGGGAATGTGGTAGGAGATGAAATCAGAGAGGAAAGCAGGGACTAGACCATGCAAGACTTGAAAGATTAAAGAATCCAGGCTGAAACCCCGTGGTAGAGTTTGGTTGCTTCACCAAAATTTATTTTCCTTTTCTTCCTGAGCACACAGACAATATATATTTCCCAATCTTACTTGAAGTTGGATATAGCTTGGAAGTTTCAGAGGTGAAAAATACAACATATCAGATATAAATATTCATAGCAAATTAGGCATGGCAGAGGAAAAGATCAGTGAACTTCAAGATATAGCAATAGAATATACTCAAAATGAAGCACAGAGAGAAAAAGGCTAGGAAAATTTCCAGAGTTTCAGTTACCTGTGAGATAATAGGAAATGGTGTAATAGACATGTAACTGGAGTCCCACATAAGGAGAGGAGAGGAAAGGATAGAACAAAAAAAAATTGTATAAACAAAGACTGAAGTTTTACAAATTTGAAGAAACTATAAACTCATATAGCATGGGAAAATAAACTCCAAGCAGAATAAACACATGCGAAAATAAAACCAAGGTACATCATAATAAAACAGCTGAAAACCAGTAATACAGAAACTAAAATCTTAAAATCGGCCATAAGGTGGGAAGGGTGAGGGCGGGGGAGACACATTACATACAAAGGAAAAAAAGAGAATTACACAGGCTTCTCATTATAAATTATGCAAGCCAGAAGACAAGTAAATGATCTCTCTAAAATGTTGAAAGTAAAAAATTGTAAACCTAGAATTTTATAACAGGCAAACATATCCTTCAAAAATGAAAGGGGGCCAGGCACGGTGGCTCAAGCCTGTAATCCCAGCACTTTGGGAGGCCGAGACGGGTGGATCACAAGGTCAGGAGATCGAGACCATCCTGGCTAACACGGTGAAACGCCGTCTCTACTAAAAATACAAAAATTAGCTGGGCGTGGTGGTGGGTGCCTGTAGTCCCAGCTACTCGGGAGGCTGAGGCAGGAGAATGGCATGAACCCGGGAGGCAGAGCTTGCAGTGAGTGGAGATCGCGCCACTGCACTCCAGCCTGGGCAACAGAGCGAGACTCCGTCTCAAAAAAAAAAAAAATGAAAGAGACATAGGATAATAAAATGATAAGCCATAGACTGGGAGAAAATATTTGCAATACACATTTCTAATAAGGGACTGTATATAAAATATACAAAGAATTCTTAAAAGTCAACAATAAAAAAGTGAACAATCCAAATTAAAAATAGGCAAATGAACTGAGCAGATATATTACAAATATAATATACAGATGGCAAATAAGCATATGAGAAGATGCCAATATCATATATGATTAGGGAATTGCAAATTAAAACAATGAGATGCTACTAAACAACTACTACAATGGCTAAAATCCAAAACACTGACAACATCAAACAGTCAGTTTGGCTGTTTAATACAAAACTAAACATATTTTTACCATATGATTTAGCGACCATGCTGTGTTATAAACTGAATGTTTTTATGTCCCCATAGTTCATATGTTGATGCCCTAACCCTTAATGTAGTGGAATTTGGAGGTACGGCTTTTGAGAAGTAATTAGATCTATATGAGGTCATGAGGGTGGCCCTCCATAATGGGATTAGTGTGCTTATAAGAAGAGGCAGACACCAGAGCTTTCTCTCTGCAAGCAAGAAGTGAACCACCTGCAAGCCAGAAAGAGGGCCAGGAACCAAATCTGCAGCATCTTGATTTTGAACCAGAACTTAAAGACTGAAAAATTCTCAGCTTATCCAGAATGCAAAGAGTACCATGGGTGTGCCCAAACCACAGTTTTACAAGGAGATTAGTATGCATGTGTACCACAAAGCCAATCAGCCATCCCAGCAGAGAGAACAGAGAGCATACTTTCTCTCTTCATCATGTGAGAACACAGCAAGAAGGAGACCACTCCAAGCCAGGAAGTGGGCCCTCATAAGAACCTGACCATGCCGGTTCCCTGATCTTGGGCTTCCCAGACTCCAGAATTGTGAAAAATAAATGTCTGTTTTTTAAACCACCCAGTCTATGGTACTTTATTATAGCAGCCCAGGTTGACTACTACATGTGCCTAGGTATGTACCCAAATGAATTACAAACTTAAGTCTACACAAAAAACTGCACACAAATGTTTATGGCAGTTTCATTTGTAAATGCCAAGACTTGGAACCAAACAAGATGTCCTGTGGTACATCTGGACGATGGAATATTCAGTGTTGAAAAGAAATAATCTATCAAGCCACAAAAATATACAGTGGAATGAACCTCTTAAATGTATATTACTAAGTGAAAGAAGACAGTCTGAAAAGGCCACATACTGTATGATTCCAACTATATGACACCATGGAAAAAAGCAAAACTAAGGAGACAGTAAAAAAAAAATAAAAATAAAAATAAAAAAATTAGTAGTTGCCAGAGTTTTTAGCAAGAATGGAGAGATGAATAGGAGGAGCACAGAAGATTTTTAGGGCAGTGAACAGTTCTGTATGATACTATAATGGTAGCTATATGTCACTATGTAATCGTCCAAACCCATGGAATGTACACCACCAAGTGAGCCCTAACATAAACTATGGACTTGGGGTGGCTATGACGTGTCAATGCAGGTTCATCAATTGTAACAAAGGTACCATTCAGGTATAAGACGTTGATAGTGGGGAAGGCCAGGAGGGGCGGTGAGCAGGAGATATATGAGAACTCTCTGTACATTCTACTCAATTTTGCTTTGAACCTAAAACTATCTTTAAAAAATAAGTATTTTATGGCCAGGCGCAATGGCTCATGCCTGTAATCCCAGTGTGTCCGGAATTGGTGGGTTCTCGGTCTCACTGACTTCAAGAATCAAGCTGCGGACCTTCGGGTAAGTGTTATAGTTCTTAAAGGTGGTGTGTCCGGTGTTTGTTCCTTCAGATATTCAGATGTGTCTGGAGCTTCTTCCTTCTGGTGAGTTCATGATCTTGCTGACAGGAGTGAAGCTGCAGACCTTAGCGGTGAGTGTTACAGCTCTTAAAGGTGGCATCAACCCAAAGAGTGAGCAGCAGCAAGATTTATTATAAAGAGCGAAAGAACAAAGCTTCCACAGTGTGGAAGGGGACCCAAGCAGGTTGCCGCTGGCTGGCTCAGGCAGCCTACTTTTATTCCCTTATCTGACCCCACTCACATCTTGTGATTGGGCCATTTTACAGAGAGCTGATTGGTCCATTTTACAGAGAGCTGATTGGTCCACTTTGACAGAGTGCTAATTGGTGCATTTACAATCCCTGAGCTAGACATAGAGGGCTAGACAGAAAAGTTCTCCAAGTCCTCACTAGTTTAGCTAGATGCAGAGTACTGATTGGTGTATTTACAAACCTTGAGCTAGACACAGAGTGCTGATTGGTGTATTTACAATCCCTTAGCTAGACATAAAGGTTCTCCAAGTCCCTACTAGACTCAGGAGCCCAGCTGGCTTCACCTAGTGTATCCCACACTGGGGCTGCAGGCAGAGCTGCCCCCTAGTCCCGCGCCATGCACCCACACTCCTCAGCCCTTGGGTGGTTGATGGGACTGGGTGCCACAGAGCAGGGGGTGGCACTTGTTGGGGAGGCTCAGGCCAGGTGGGAGCCCACTGCGAGGGGATTCAAGCATGGCAGGCTGCAGGTTCTGAGCCCTGCCCCATGGGGAGGCAGTTGAGGCCCGGCAAGAATTCGAGCGCAGCACCGGCAGGCCAGCACTGCTGGGGGACCCGGCGCACCCTCTGCAGCTTCTGGCCAGGGTGCTAAGCCCCTCACTGCCCAGGGCTGGTGGCACTGGCTGGCTGCTCTGAGTGTGGGGCCTGCCAAGCCCACGCCCACCCGGAACTCACACTGGCCCACAAGTGCCATGTGCAGCCCCAGTTTCAGCCCGTGCCTCTCCCTCCACACCTCCCGGCAAGCAGAGGGAGCCAGCTCTGGCCTCAGCCAGCCCAGAGAGGGGCTCCCACAGTGCTGTCATGGGCTGAAGGGCCCCTCAAGCACTGCCAGAGTGGACACTGATGCCGAGGAGGTGCCAAGAGCAAGGGCTGCTATCACGTTGTCACCTCTCAATCCTCCCTCTAAACAGGACACCCCAAATGCTGTTGGGAATTTGGCTGATGACCACTCTAGCTACTTCCTTCTGGATAGGGGTGATGAAGGGGCCCTGCAGTTGTAGTGTCCTCCAGAGGGGAGCTCTCTAGGCCAGTGAAAGTGCCAGCGGGTTGGTCCAGGGGTCCTCAGTAGAAGTTGTTAGTTGAACTCATTTGGGGTTCCATTTGTAAGACCATCTGTAGCTTGATGGCCTCGATTCTAGAGGAAATAAATTTGACAAGAAGGTTAAAAATAGAGGGCCCAAAGGTGAGCAACCACAAGATGGCTGCCATGGGACCTAAGAAGGGGAGAAGCCATGTTGCCCTACTCCAGAGGTTGGTATAAGAGTTTGAAAGGTGTTGTCTGATTTCAGAAGTCTTTTCCTGTAAATGCTGGGTGGCGTCTTATACTATCCATGACTGGTTAGTGTAAAAACAACACTCTTCCCCTAAGAAGGTGCAGAGTCCTCCTTTTTCAGCAGTGAGAAGGTCTAGGTCTCAGTGGTTTTGGAGAGTCACTGCTGCCCAAGAGTGTATTTGGGATTGTAGAGTTAGGATAGATTTTGTTATTTCTTGTAAACTATCTGAGAAATCCTGTGAGAGTGTTTGGTAGTAGGATAATGAAGTAGATAAACTGGCTATTCTGGTTCCTGTAGCAGTAGCAATTCCTAACCCTATAAGTAGGAGTATTAGTTGTATGGCTCTGCGCTGACAGACTTGAGCTTTGAGGGGTACTGATAAGGTCTGATTTCCTGGGGCAATATTAATGTTGGGACTTAGAAAGACTAAGGTGCAGATGCCTGTCCAGTTAATGGGGAGGCAGATATAGATCAACATTCCACATAAGAAGAATATACATTGGCTGGGTAGACAGAACTTTACCCTGGGAGCTTTTGAAGGAATAGGGTACACTGTTTTTTCTTTACTACTTCTGTCTCTTTTTCTTTCTCTTCAACTTCTTCTTTGTCTCTCTCTTTCTGACTCTGTTTCTGTCTTTCCTTGTTTGACTGTCTCTTCCTCTGTCTCCTCTTTGTCTCTCTAGTTTCTTCCACTTTCTTTCTCTTTGACTTCTCCTTTGTCTCTCTCTTTCTCTCTGACTCCCTCTTTGTCTCTTCCTCTCTCTTTCTCTGACTTCCTGTCCCTTTCTCTCTTACCTTTTTGCTGGTCTTTCCCTGCCTCTGCCAGCTGCTTATGCTGCTGTTCTCCCTTCTCCTTGCCCTTTTTGATGACTTTTGCAGTGTAAGACTGACACCTTCTTTGGGTTTTGCACTGTGTGCAGTAACTCCATGATTTCCTTGTGGTATTTAATGGGGATTCCCAGAGGTTAGGAACTCCCTTTCTTTCCATATTGCAGCATGGGCATGTAGAATTAGATAAGCATACTTGCTATCTGTATACACATTTATTCTTTTTCTCTTTCCCAGTTCTAAAGCTTGGGTAAGTGTCACTAGTTCTGCTAACTGGCTGCTGGTCCCTGGGGGAAGAGGCTTACTTTCAAGTATGGTTACATCACTATGGCATAACCTGCCCTTCGTATCCTATTCTCCACAAATGAGCTTCCATCAGTATATAGATCAAGGTCAGGATTAGCTAAGGGGACTTCTAAGAGATGATCTTGGGCGGCATAAGTCTGGACTATAATTTGTTGGCCGTCATGCTCGATTGGTTCCCCATCCTCTGGGAGAAAAGTGGCAGGGTTGAGGGCCATGTACATATGTATTTGAAGCACTGGTCCCTCAAGAAGTAGTGCCTGGTATCTAAGTAGGTCATTGTCTGACAGCCATAAACTTCCTTTGGCACCTCGTATGCCATTTACATCATGAGTAGTCCAGACAGTGAGATCCTTTCCTTGTATTATCTTGATAGCCTCTGACACTAAGGCAGCCACCACTGCAACTACCCATAAACAGTGAGGCCAACCTTTTTCTACTACATCAATTTCCTTACTTAGGTATGCCACTGGTTGTGGGGTTCTCCCACGAGTCTGAGTAAGGACTCTAAGAGCTATCTCTGCTCTCTCTGTAATGTATGAAGAGAAGTTTTGTCCTGTGGGAAGGCTTAAAGCTGGAGCTTGTACTAGGGCCTGCTTTAAGGTTTTGAAGGCTGTTTCTGCCTCTGGTTCCCATTATACTAGATGAGTATTTGCCTTCTGGGTTTCCTTATTAGAGTATAGACGGGCCTGGCTATCTTGCTGTATCTGGGGATCCATAGTCGGCAAAAGCCGGTAATTCCAAGGAACCCCCGCAATGGTTTTAATGTCTTAGGGTGAGGATAAGCCAATATAGGCTGCGTTCATTCCTTGCTGAGGGCCCTGGTCCCTCTGACTAAGATTAGGCCTAGATATTTGACCTGTTGTAGGCAAAGCTGAGCCTTCGACCTAGACACCTTGTACCCTTGATTAGCTAGAAAGTTCAAGAGATCTAGAGTAGCCTGCTGGCATGAGGCTTCTGAACTGGTAACCCAAAGTAAATCATCCACATACTGAAGGACCAGAGTGCCTGGACTTGAGAAGTGGCCTAGATCTTGGGCCAGTGCCTGACCAAACAGATGAGGGCTGTCCCTAAACCCCTGGGGCAAGACCGTCCAGGTAACTTGGAACATGTGGTCTTTGGAATCCTCAAAGGCAAAGAGAAACTGGGAGTCGGAGTGCAGGGGAATACAGAAGAAGGCATCCTTGAGGTCCAGAACAGTGAACCATTCTGTTTCCTCTGGTATTTGAGAGAGCAAGGTATAGGGGTTGGGTACAACTGGATATAGAAGAATTACTGCTGCATTAATGAGTCTAAGATCTTTCACTAGTCTCCACTGACCATTTGGTTTTTATACTCCTAGAATTGGGGTGTTGCAAGGACTGCTGCATTTCCTTACTAAGACTTGAGCTTTTAAATGTTTAACAATATCCTGTAATCCTTTATGAGCTTCAGGCCTTAAGGGATATTGCCTTTGATAAGGAAAAGTGTTGGGGTCTTTCAGCCTGATTTGGACTAGGTGGGCATTTTTTGCCCTTCCAAATTGTCCTTCCAATGCCCAGACTTCAGGGTTGATTCCCTCCTCAAATAGGGGACAACAAATGGGTAACCTGTTTCCCATATTCACGTAGATAATAGCTCCAGCCTTGGCTGACATATCCCTCCCTAATAAGGGTGTGGGACTTTCAGGCAAAACAAGAAAGGCATGCGAAAAGAGCAAAGTCTCCCAATTACAACTGAGGAGGTGGGAGAAATACCTGGTTACAGGCTGTCCCAGGATTCCTCGGATGGTAACGGACCTTGAGGACAGTCGTCCAGGACAGGAAATTAACACTGAGAAGGCCGCACCGGTGTCCAGGAGGAAGTCAATTTCCTGGCCCTCAATGGTTATGTGTACCCTGGGCTCAGTAGGGTGATGACATGAGCTGGCGCTTGCCCTGGGCACCCTCAGTCCTGTTGTTGGATCATCTGGTTAGGGGCTTCTGACCCAGAGAACCTTCGTCCTCTGGGGCAGTGCACCTTCCAGTGATTGCCTCGGCATAGTGGACATGGATGAGGGGGCAGCTTGTTTCTCATTGGACAGTCTTTTTTAAAGTGTCCTAGTAAACCACACTGATAACAAAGCCTACCAGGACTGCTCCATTTTCTATCCTCTCTGAACCACCAAGGTTTGTTTGTCTGAGGGCCATGAGTAAGGCTGTGGCCTTTCTCAGATCTCGCTTTTCCTTTTGGGCCTGTTCCTCTTGGTCCCTATGATAGAACACCGAGGTTGCCAGGTTTAATAATGCCTCCAAATTTTGTTCAGGGCCCAGGGCTTGCTTTTGGAGCTTTCTCCTGATATCTGCGACTGATTGGGTAATAAACTTATCTTTTAGAATCAATTGACCCTTGAGTGATTCAGGTGACAGGGGAGTATATTTTCTTAAGGCCTCCCGTAGCCACACAAGGACAGCAGAAGGATTTTCTTCCTTTCCCTGAGTTATGGTGGACATCATTGACTAATTCATGGGCTTTTTTCTAATTCTCCTTAGTCCTTCTAGAACACAGGTCAACAGATGTTTACAACTCCAGTCCCCATGATCTGAGTCAAGGTCCCAGTGGGGATCCATACTGGGGATGGCTTGCTGACCAGTAGGAAATTTGTCCCTTGCTTTGGCTATCATTGTATCATTTACTTGACTAAGATATCAGGTATCTCCAAACTCTCAGGCTGCAGCCAAAGCCGCATTCTTTTCATTAAAGGTCAGGGTTTGATCTAACACTAGCATGACATCTCTCTAAGTGAGGTCGAAGGTTTGCCCTAGACCCTGTAGGACATCTATGTACCTATCAGGATCATCTGAAAACTTCCCCAGGTCTGCCTTGATCTGCTTTAAATCAGAGAGGGAGAAGGGGACATGTACCCAGGTTGGGCCAAATTCCCCTCCCCCTACAGCTTAAAGGGGACATAACTGATAGCCTGGGGGTTTTTGGTGCTTTGGAGATTTCTTTGATTATTTCCTTCTGGGCAGGGGAGATTAGAGGAGGATTATCATTAATAGGAAGGGGAGCTATAGGGAGGCTAGGATATGGGGGTAAGCTGAGAGGTCCTCCTGTGGGATGTAAATTGTAAGCTTTGCATAGTTGTGTATTCTCCCTCAATGAAAAGAAAGCTTGGACATAAGGTATTTCACTCCATTTGCCTTCCCTCTTACAGAAAAGGTCAAGCTGCAGGATAGTATTGTAATTTGTACTTCCCTCAGGTGGCCATTTTTCCCCATCAGAGAGAGAATATTGGGGCCAAGTCATAGTGCAGAAAAAAAATGAGCTGCCTCTTTTTCAGGGTTTGTGGGTCAAATTGATCCCAATGACTTAGGATGCATTTCAAGGGTGAGCCTGTTGATGCCTGGGTGTTTCCCATCTGAAAGACAAAACTGCCCATGGTTTTGGTTTGTTTTGTTTCTCCCCTGCCCAAGAACCAGCAATGGTCCCTGAACACTGCTGATTGGAATAGTTGCACTCACTGACGGAGCAGCAGAAACAACCCCTGCCCAAGAGCCCACAATGGTCCCTGGACTCTGCTGATCGGAATAGTTGTGCTCACCAACGCAGCAGCAGAAACACTAGTTTTTCCCCCAGACCACATGGAGGACCAAGGAAGGTCGGATTTAGTGGCCCTTACCAATGCATTCTCGAAAACCTGTACCTTTGCCTGTCCCCCAAGACCACACGGAGCACCGAGAAAAATCGGATTTAGTTGCCCTTACCGACGCATTCTTGAAAACCCGTTAGAATCCTAAGCATTCTCCTGTTAGTACTGGGACTTTACCCCTGTCCTATAAGGATGTTATGCCCCAAAAATGAAGTGGAGGGCCATACCCTGAGGGAGGGAAGGAATCTCCAGGGTTGGAAAATTGACACCTTTTGTCCTCATTTATATAAATAGGAAGGATACAATTTCTGAGGCTCCCCATATCCTAGCTTCAGGAATAGCTTTTGTTAGGCTGCTAGTCTGAGGAAGGATCCTAAAATTCCAGATAGTCCCCCATATGATGGGGCTTTGGGCAAAAAATATGTCTTTCTTATTGGTGAGCGCAGGTGCCTAAAGAAGGTAACAGAGTCTTGGAGTTTATACTAGAAGTCATTCTTATAAGAGAAACTAGAAAAGTGCCAGAGACAGGGAGCAATTTTTAGAAGCAGGACTAGCCTCAGAGAAGAGAGGTGAGAGGAACTTTGTCTGGCAGGAATTAGCACCCAGGGGGCAAGGGTCAGGACAGGTAGGATAGATGGGCGAGTCTCACTTGGGTGACATGCCTTTGAGAGTTCCGCTCATCGCTGCAGGGTCAACCAACTTGTTGTTGGCACCCCAGAGCTGAATGGCTTTCCTCTCTGTCTACCCTTGGCTCAGCCCAGAAGTACAGGAAAAGCAGAAGCTGGTTCCAGGCAAACCAACACTCCCAACTCCGAAGAGCTGGGGTTTGTTACAAAGCCCTTTCCCAGAAAGCCTGACACCCTTGTCTTTAGTCCAGCAGCTGTGCTAGTTGCTTTTAACTGACAGGTGCCCAGTAGTTAGCCCCCGAATTCTAAGGAAAAATAGGACAGAATAGCAAGTGAAAGGGGTCTGTCGGTGTTCACCGCTCAGCGATAGTCAATGTCCTACTGCTTGGTGATAGGCAAAAGTCTCATCACATGCTGATAGGTGAAAGTCCCTTCATGGTCACCAAAATGTGTCCAGAATTGGTGGGTTCTTGGCCTCACTGATTTCAAGAATGAAGCCACGGACTGTCACAGTGAGTGTTACAGTTCTTAAAGATGGTGTGTCCAAAATTTGTTCCTTCAGATATTCAGATGTGTCTGGAGCTTCCTCCTTCTGGTGGGTTCGTGGTGTCACTGACAGGAGTGAAGCTGCAGACCTTAGCAGTGAGTGTTACAGCTCTTAAAGGTGGCATCAACCCAAAAAGTGAGCAGCAGCAAGATTTATTATAAAGAGCGAAAGAACAAAGCTTCCACAGCGTGCGAAGGGACCTGAGCTGGTTGCCACTGGCTGGCTCAGGCAGCCTACTTTTATTCCCTTATCTGGCCCCACCCACATCCTGCTGATTGGGCCATTTTACAGAGAGCTGATTGGTCCATTTTACAGAGAGCTGATTGGTCCACTTTGACAGAGTGCTGATTGGTGCATTTACAATCCCTGAGCTAGACACAGAGTGCTACACAGAAAAGTTCCCAAAGTCCCCACTAGGTTAGCTAGATACAGAGAACTGATTGGTGTATTTACAAATCTTGAGCTAGACACAGAGTGCTGATTGGTGTATTTACAATCCCTTAGCTAGACATAAAGGTTCTCCAAGACCGCACTAGACTCAGGAGCCCAGCTGCCTTCACCTAGTGTATCCCACACTGGGGCTGCAGGTGGAGCTGCTGCCCAGTCCCAAGCCATGCTCCCGCACTCCTCAGCCCTTGGGTGGTTGATGGGACTGGGCGCTGCAGAGCAGGGGGTGGCGCTCTTTGCGGAGGCTCTGGTCGCCCCAGAGCCCACCACGAGGGGATTTGGGCACGGCAGGCTGCAGGTCCTGAGCCCTGCCCCACGGGGAGGTAGCTGAGGCCCCGCGACAATTCGAGTGCAGCGCCAGCGGGCGGCACTGCTGGGGGAGCCAGCACACCCTCTGCAACTGCTGGCCTGGTGCTAAGCCCCTCACTGCCTGGGGCTGGTGGCACCAGCTGGCTGCTCCGAGTGTGGGGCTGCCGAGCCCATGCCCACCTGGAACTCACACTGGCCCATGAGCTCCACACACAGCCCCGGTTCCCCCCCCCCGCTCCTCTCCCTCCACACCTCCCCGCAAGCAGAGGGAGCTGGCTCTGGTCTCAGCCAGCCCAGAGAGGGGTTCCCACAGTGCCATGGTGGGCTGAAGTGCCCCTCAAGTGCTGCCAGAGTGGATGCTGAGGCCAAGGAGGCACCGAGAGTGAGGGCTACTAGCAGGCTGTCACCTCTCACCAGCACTTTGGGAGGCCGATGGGGGGGGGGGGGCAGATCACCAGAGGTCAGGAGTTCAAGACCAGCTTGGTTAACATGGTAAAACCCTGTTTCTACTAAAAATGCAAAAAATTAGCCAAGCATGGTGGTGCATGCCTGTAATCCCAGCTACTTGGGAGGCTGAGGCAGGAGAATTGCTTGAACCCGGGAGGTGGAGGGTGCAGTGAGTTGAGATCACAACATTGCACTGCAGCTTGGGCAACAAGGGTGAAACTACATATCAAAAAAAAGTATTTTTTAAACATTTAAAAATAAAAAACAAAATGAGGGTTTGTTTCCAGGAAAAAAGGGGTAAGACTCTACCAGATGACTGTCCCACAGAAAACAACAATAACATCAGAAGATAATTTTTTTAAAAAGCAACTCCCTGAAGTCACTAGAGAGTAAATAGAAGACAGACTCTGATGGGAAGTACGTTCTTGGAATGGAGAGAAGATGAGCAATACTAAGAAAGTTCCTTTCTTTATGACTTTTAGCCTGGGGCTAAGTGGAGTTATCATAGCACCCATGAATTGAAAGGAGCGTGAGCAGAAAAGCCACATTTTTTTCTGGATGAGAAAACAGAAAGCTGAAGTTAGTGAAACTGACCACTAAGATGAATGTAAGAATCCTAGAAGTGAAAGATCCAAAGAAGGGAATTCCCAAATTATGTGCCTAATTTACCCCTGAGCCCTGCATGTAAGAATAGATTCAAAGCAGCTCAGCTAAAGACCAAAGATCTAAATCGAGACCAGAACTGTCACCAGAAAAATAGAGTTTATGGGTCAAATCTAATCCAAACATCAAACATTTGCCAGCAAAAATAAATGATACTGCACATCAGGAAAAAAATAATAGATGCCAGAATATCCACAACTTAAAATTAATAATGCTCAGAATACATATACAAAATGAGTCAATATAAGAAAACCAAAGATTGATCACTGGATGTGAAAAAAACAAAAGAACAAAGAGATGGAACACATATTCAAGAGAAAAGCATCTCAGCTGATTCCAGCTCTGAAGTGAACCAAATGTTGAAACAAACATACAAGAATTGCAAAGCAACTATTGTAAGTATCCTAAATACAGTTTTTCAAAATGCTCACAATGAATGAAAAGACAGAAAATATCAGCAAAGAATTTTCTAAATAAAAATTCCATTCCTGTTTATCATAGAAAAATGAAGACATGCCCACACAAAGATTTCAACATGAATAGTCACAAAACGTATAATTATAATAAACAAAAACTGGAAACAACTCAAGTGTCCATCAGCAGGTGAACAAAGATATTGTGGTATATTCGTACAGTGGAATATTGTTAAGCAATAGAATGGAAAGAACTACTGATATACACAACAACAAAGATGAATCTTAAAAGCATTATGCTAGGCAAAGGGAGCCAGACATGAAGAGTACATATAAACCATATGATTCCATTTATATAAAACTCTAAAAAATATATAATCTATCATGAGAGAAGATCAATGGTTGCCTTGGGTCATTGGCAGGGGTGTCCAGTGGAATGGGGCACAAGAGAACTTGGAGGGGGGCAATGGAAATGTTCTGTATTTTTATTATGGTAGTGGTCATATGTATGTAAAAGTTTGTTAACACTCAGTGAAAAGTTTGCTTGAAGTGCATCTGATTTATTGTACACAAGCTATAAGTAAATGGTTTTCTTAAGGAAAAGATATGGTGGTAACATTGATATTCTCAAACTGAATAAGGTATAGTGCAGTACTCCTGAGATAGCAACGGTAGGGAGCCATTACCACCTGTAGACCTGAAGGGACGAAAGAGGGGAAGGTACTGCCTGACAAGAGCCATAGCCTTTGGTGGACACAGTCCTCATGTCCTGAGAAACAAATTCCCTGGCCTCACTCTCCTGCGCCCTCCAATCTCCTGTGAGTGCCTCCCCTTGACCAAACCCAACTGGAAGCCAGAGGTTAAGGGACTGTGGAAGCATCCCTACAGGTCAGCCTCCCAGGGCACAGAGAAGAAAAGACACAGATAGTGGATCTAGAAGGGCAGATGAAAAGTATCCAGCCCAATTTATAATTTCATGGGAAAGGAATGAAGGAAAGTAGGGAGGGGTAAAAAATCTTAGGGAATGAGGCAAGGAACTCTGCCAGGGATGAGGCTTCTAGGCCAAGGGGACTGCTCATATATCACTAGCCAAACAGAAATCAGCCTAGATTAGAAGTGGCCAAACATGTTTGTTTCCAAAAGAAAAGTTTCAAACACCTCACCTTCCTTATTTCCTGAGCAAGTTTCCTTACATGGCCCTGGATCCTAATGACATACTAAGGCTCCCCACTTCCATATTTCCCTAGGCCCCCCATTTTCTACTGAGGACCATGGCCTCACTCTCTTAGCCGCAGACTCTCTTCACAGCTTAGAGGAGTAGCCAACCACCACTATGTTCTCCCCAGTGATGGAGCACATCTGGAGAGCCCAGGAAGGACATGCTTCCTGCATAGTCCTCTGGCTCCCCAAACCTGAGGGAAGAGAGCAGAGCTGAGGGCGCAGCCTTTGAAGTGTTAATCTCTGACCTCAGGTCCTGCTGCCCCAGTGGGGTGCCCAGCATTGACCCCAATCAACCCATACCTCACCAGGCTCCACGGGGGGCTCACACCCACCCTGTAGCCTCCAGCCCAGGACTGTGATGTCTTCAGACTTCAGAGAGGGGAACAGCTAGTAGACTGGAAGATCAGGGATCTAAGTCTTCTTGATCCTGAACTTTCCCTCAAGTAGACACAGACCGCTAAAGTACCAAGCACCACCTACCGCTGCAATCCATGGACTTGGTTAAAGCTGGGTAGCAAATACGGCAATATTTTGTCCTGAGGAAAGATTTCAGGTCAATGTCAGGCAGATGGACTGTTGACAGGAGCAGGGAATGTTGGGGGGCGCTGGTAGCAGGGAGGAGATGGGGGCTGGGAAGAGCACCATGGAAGACTAAGTCCTCTGTGGGAGGGTGACCCTGTTTGGCTGAGAAGGGTGAGGAAGGACTCTGGTCTGCTCCCAGAAAGGACAGGGCCCTCCCATGCTTCTACAGGAAAGGGAGAGGTTGTAGGTCCCAAAGGCTGCAGGCCAGAGCCTCTGAGGGATGAGCCTGGGCCAGATGAGTGATGAGCCTGCAGGCCAGAGCCTCTGAGTGATAAGCCTCTGAGTGATGAGCCTGCAGGTCTCTGTCGGCCTCAGTTCAGCTGGAAGCTTGGCTGGGGAAGGGATCTGTGGGACCAGTGGGGCAGGGAGTGGGAGTAGGAGCCACAGTGACCCTCCCCACTTGCACAAAGTCAGTCTTGATTATTCCTGGCACCAGGCAGTTTACCCAGATGTCTTTTGGAGCCAGCTCCATTGCCAGAGACTTAGAGAGGCCCAGCAGGGCTGTTCTGCTGGTGTTGCAGGCTCCCAACTTCTGAAATGCAAAAGGAAGCAGACAGAGTGGATTGACAATGCAGGGATGGACAATTACCTGAACAACAAAAGCTGTGACTCTGGGTCACAGACTAAGAAGATATGCCTGACTCCAGCCCCAAACTAAAATGCCTTCCCTGACCCCTCACCACCCCATAATAATTTTCAGAATTGAAATTCTAAGATAGCAGGGGCTCCTCTAAGCTTAGGGAAATGTCAAGTTGCTACATGTGTGTCCAAGCTTGACACAGACAGCTGCACTGTGCTTTTGAACATTCAGGAAGGAAGCGGGAATTAAGAGACCTAGGGCCCAGTCCTTGAAGTAATGCAAACTGACTATTCTTACACTGGGCACATGGCTTAATGTCCTTGGATATTAGGTCTATTATGACAAAGTGAGATTATACCTGGTCTGTAGCAGTCAGGGTGTTATGCTGGTGTTAACAGCATAACAAAAACAAAAAAACAAAAAAACAGCATTTTTTAAAATTTTTATTTTGGTCCTTTTAATAGAGATGGGGTCTCACTATGCTGCCCATACTGGTCTTGAATTCCTGAACTCAAGCGATTCACCTCCCCCAGCCTCCTAAAGTGCTGAGATTACAGGTGTGAGCCACCACACCTGGCCTGGTGTTCATACATCTTAACTCCATCTTATCTGGGATCAACAGCCAATTCTCCCACATACCCCTGCAGGGCCTCACAGGAAACCAGTTTCAGCTACCCCTCACCCAGCCACATACAGAGGAGCTGACATTCACTGGTATTGGCACATAACCCACCATAGATGAGACCAGAACCACAGAGCTTCCCCTGCGAGAAGAAAGGGAGATGAGAAGAGATGAAAGTTCAATAAAGAGACCAGGTGAGCCAGGAAATTGTATTTTTATGCTATGAGGAAACCAGTTCAGGATTCAGGGTGAAAGCATAAAAGTTTGGGAACAATTTGGAACACTAGAGGGAAGCTGGACATCTAAATTAGTGGATACCGAGGCCACTGCTGGGTTCAAAGCCACCCAATACACACAGCCAGAGTGGCATCCCTTGGGGCAGGGTCCCGAGGCTGAGGGGCAGCACTCCTGGAGTGCAGAGCCACTCATGTGTCACAGAGACCCCTGTGAGGTCTGGGCATCACTAACGAGTCCCAGCCTGGCCTGCCCCAGGGCAGCCACGGGACACAGGACAGCCAGGCTCTTCATGGGAAGGTGAGGAGAAGCAAATCCACAGGGCCTCTGACCAGAAGGAAAACTGATGACATGCCCACAGATGAGGGCAAGCATAACTGGAGCTGGCAGCTCTGGGTGACTTCACTCTGGCCCCTTCATCCCTGCAGCTGCCACTGCAGGGGCAAGGTCCATGCCACTCTCCGGGATGAAAGAAACAAGGGTCAGTGAAAGGTCCTTTGAGGACCTGGAAGGCAGGCCCTGCCCCTCCGCAGCAAGTGTCTCTTCATCTTCATCACAACTGCCACATCCCATGAGGAAGAAGGTAGGTCTGGAAATGGAGAACATTTCCCAAAGGACACACCTACCATCTCTCCCGCCATCCTCTACTTCCTGAGTCCCGGCCCAAGTGCTTCCAGGGAGGTAGAAATAAACCAATGCACTTAGACCTCGGTGCCCAATAGCCCCTCTCATCCCTCATCCCCTGTTCTCCATGTGGGGCAGCAGCTGGCTCAGCAGCAGGGCTGAGGCCTTCACGTTCACACACAGGATCTGAAATGAGAAAGAATCCATGGGCAGGGGACAGGGAGGGAGGAGGTCTGTCCAGGGCCCATCTCACTGGTCACTTGGAGACCTGTGGCCAGAGCAAGAATAAAGCCCTGTGACTGTGCCAAGTGCTGGGACACTGTGTTCCTTACTATGTGTGAGGGAAAAGGGATCAGAGGTTCCAGTCCTGCCCAGGTCATAGGGGAGCCAACAATAATCTGTGATTTAGGGTACCCTCTCACTGTCGGTCCCCACACAACCTCTCCCCAGTCAATACTGCCCTCTGGAGAGGAGGCTGGGGAAATACAGGTGAGGGAGGGAAATCAGGATAACTTAGTGAGTGCCATTAGGTAGGTGCAGTGAGAGAAGGGAATCTATACTGAGTATTTGGTCTATGTCAGGAAAGGTTTGGAACCAGGATTTTTTTTTAACCAGAAGAGCCTGAGTATGGCTGAAGGGAGAGGAGAGGAATTGAAAGTTGAGTCTGGAAGGCCATGGAATGTGAGACCCGCAGAGAGAAGGTGGGGTGGGCTCCACCAGGAGAAGGGGAGGGGTGGTCGGTGGGATGAAGGCTCCCTGAGGAGGGGATGGCTTACATAGATCACAGGACCCAGTCTCTGCCAACAGGGTCAGCAGGGGACCAGGACTGAGCCCTCGAAGGGGGCCCATCAGGACAGCAGGGGCAGGGGGTGTGCAGAGGCAGTGGGAGCCCCTGGAATGCTCTATTGACTGAGTGGGACGGTAGTCCGGGGCCGGGGTCCCTTCTCTCTGCTGTGTCTGTGAACAAGTGAGGTGTCTCTGTGACAGCCCAGAGGGGACCCATGGGACAGGCAGAATGAAGGGACTGGAACAGGTGCCAGTAAGTCCAGGCTGAGACAGCCTCAGAAACCTGAGCCAAGGGAGGGGTCTTTGCCACGGATAGACCAGGAAATTTCTGGCATCTCAGCTCTTTGTAGCAGTGACCAGGACAAGGAGAGTCAGGGTAGAGGAGGCTGCTGGAGCCTGGTCTAGGCTGGGCATAGTCAGTGCCTGTTCAACTTACTGATGGGCAGCTTGTCCCAGGGAGCCCCAGCCCCCACCCATCACGGTCAGCATTGAGGTGGGGAGGGAGGGCATGTGGGTGCTGAGGTACTCTGTGTGCATACGCATGCGTACAGAAATGGAGGACAGAGAGCCAAGCAGGAAGTGATCCTATCCCCGGTCCTCACCTTGTCCCAGACCCGCTCACTGGCTCCCAGTGTGCTCCCCACCAAGGGACTGACCTCTGCCACACACACTAGTCACCGCCTCCACAGTGCTTCAGGCCTGTGGAGGAAATGACAGAGGATGTGGAGGAAGGAGCGAAGGAGAGGTGGTGACAACCCGGGGCAAAGTGACGAACCTCTGCCCGAGGCCATCCTGCAGCCTCCCTGGAGCACTGGCAGATCCTGGCCATCAGAGGTGAGTGAAATATTTGTTTCTCACCTCCTTGGAGGCATCAAATTCCTGCCCCTGTGTGATGCCTGGTTGACACCCAGGCCCCGACCAGTCCAGATCTTCACTCACCTCCTACATTTCTAACCAATTTTGTCTCACCTCTCCCTCCACTCTGCAATCTTCCTCCCACAGTCTCACATCAAGAGCCCATTCATTCTCTGCAACATGCAGCTGCCCACTGCACGCTCCTTCAGATTCTGCCTCACGACTCACCCCTTCCAGGGTGGTCACGCATGAAGAGTTCTTACCCCAGTGGGCTCCCCAGCACAGCACCTGGGGGTGCGCTAGAGCTGTGCTCGCAAACTTCAACAAGTACACAGATCACTGGCAGACTGTGTGCAAAGTTAGCCTCCATTC
The DNA here is from genome assembly GCF_008728515.1 of Papio anubis. NCBI lineage: Eukaryota > Metazoa > Chordata > Mammalia > Primates > Cercopithecidae > Papio > Papio anubis. Next base: position 82,724,730 of record NC_044982.1, read on the forward strand.
AAGCAGCCTCAGCTAGATCTGAACTTCCAGGTATCTAGCAAGCTCCCAGGCCAGGCCACCCTTTGTTTAGCCCTGCTCTAGACCAGCCCATGTGAGCTCCCTCCTGCCAGGAACATCTCTTCTCAGACACATCTGGTTGTCCATTTGCTTCATTCCCTGGGCAGGGCCCTGTCCTGGGCTGCACACGCTGTTCACCTAAATACCATTCCTAGAGACCCCAGCCATGTCAGGGCTGGATCTGGGTATCCCTGTCTCCTCCTCCTCCCACTGCCTGCCCCTTCACCGTGACCACCAGCCACTCCTGATCCTCAGCCTTCCCCAGGTAGCACACAGTGCCCACCACGCTGAGCGCGGCCACGGGGCAGCCCACATTCTGCTGCTTCTGGCCACTGATGACCATGTGGGCCCCATCCTGGGCAAGATGCCCAGCGATGGCAAAGCAGATCCTAGGGGCAGGCATGGAGTGATGGCTTCTGCCCTCCCCACTCTCCTCCTGGAAGCCTGATCTTGAGACACAAATTGAGTTCCCTGGTGTTGTCTGAGAGCAACCTCCAAATCCTTCTGAGCAAGGAAGAGGAACTGAGTGGCTAATACTTATCAGGCCTTCGCAAAAGCTATCCCATTTAATTCTCACAACTTAATGTATAATTATATTTTATAGATAAGGAAATGTTCATATCAATTTTGTTAAAGGAGTTTTTAAAAAGTAATATTTCATCAAATCAGTTAACTTGCTGGGTACCCGGTCTATGTTGTAAAGAATATTTTTAATGGTCCAGTTTATTTTCTTTTTGTTCTAGCCAGAGGCCTCCAGTATAAATTACAGTTTCTCTAAGCTTAACAGCTTCCCTCTGCTCTGCAGTTGAAACACTTTCATTTTGAAGACCGCGTTTTCCCCTTTGCATTTCCTTCCTTTAAGGAGATCTGATGTACTCTTGATGGGGCTGCTCAACCCCGTGATAAAGAAAGAGCAGAAGGCACATTTCCTCTACGTTGTACAAACTATCTGGGTAGCTCGGAATTTTTTAATGTATTCATTTATTATGAAGGTCAGGTCTTGGGAGCACCCATAAAGATTTAAAACATCACAGAGATCTGGGAAGTCTAGAATGATTAAACAATTCTGAAATACAATGGTTTAAATCGGTGAAATTATAGACCATGAAGGGTCAAAAGGAAGATCGTGCCCCTGAAGCACTCAACACCAGAAACTCCTCCTCCTGCCAGTGATAATGACTCATAGCTTGTGGCTTATGATGGCAGTCAGAGGATGAGTGGAATTGGAGCAACATGGGAAGAAATGTGACAATGAGAAGAGGTTCACTTATGAAAACTCCCTGAGCTGGTCCTGAGACATTGCCCTGTTCATTCCCCTGGTGCCAGTGCTCATCCTGCAGTCAATAAAACCTCTGAGTCTGAGGGACAAATAGGTCTCAGGTTTCTCCCTATTAGACCAGGATCCTAAAAGGCCATAGCTGCATGGAAGGTGGGGAGAGAGGGATGTCCTGGTGGTAATAAGATAAATATCTTGGGACCACTGAGGCAGAAGGTAGGGAGATAAGATTCAAGCACTGCTCTCATTGACTCAGAAAGCTGCTGGTTTTCCAACTACACCATTCTTAGAGCTCAGAAACCAGATATTTTAAGGAGAGATGCTGTGATTTTGAGTTAATTATAAACTCTAGAGCTGTATGATGAGGTGGGAGCATTGAGCAGAAATGTGTGGGATGGACATTGACTGCAGTGCCCACTCTGGAATGAAGACCCTGACATCTCCTAGTCATGAGCCAGCTAGGGACTCCTATTCACTCACCCTCTTGTGGACCCAGTGATCAGTGATCACAGCCACTTTATCAGTCAAGACATTGCTCTTATCTGCTCTTTTGCCAAGCATTTTTGCTGAGAGAGGGACTGAGGGGCAATGAAGACCCCTAAAGGCCCATGACACAGCCTTGAACATGGCAGTCACTGTCTGGTCTTCCTGCTTCTGGACCCAAAAAGCTGGGGAAGAACCTGGGAAGATATTCACATTATGGAACTCATCTGCTCTTTTGCCAAACATTTTTGCTGAGAGAGGAACTGAGGGGCAATGAAGACCCCTAAAGGCCCATGACACAGCCTTGAACATGGCAGTCACTGTCTGGTTTTCCTCCTTCTGGACCCAGGGAAGAACCTGGGAAGATATTCACATTATGGAACACATTAGGACCTGTGTCTCCATGCATCCTCCATGGAAGTGCCACTGAGGCCTCTGACGGATGTCCCACCATTCTCCAAACTTTCCAGGAAAGTACAGGACTATCCGTGTTCTTTCCACAGCCTGTTCCACCAGAAGGGCTCCCCCACTGTAGTGAACTGCGGCACCACTGCAGACATGGCCAGGCATGGTGCTGGGCCCTGGTAAGTGCCTGAGTGATATTTGCCTGGCTCACCTCTACATCCATCATCTGAGCATTGAACTTGTTCTCAACAGCTCCAGGTTCTGACCTTTCCTGAAGCCACCCCTCATCTCTCCACCTAAAGCCACAGCAACAGCCCCCTTCTCAGATACTAAACTGGTAACATTTCCGACAGGCAAGTTGCTTCTCCTCATCACAAATGACTCCCTTCCAACTCTAGATAAAGTCCAGTCACTCCCTTCTGATTCCAATAAAGTCAGGCCACTCCCTCAGGTTCCAAAAAATTTCACAGAGCCTCTCCCCTCACCTCCTCCTAGCCCCCAGGCCTTCTTGTTCAGGTCTACCTGCTCAAATAGCCCACAGCACCTTGTGTCACTGTAACTGCAAGAGCAGCACCTCATATCTGAAACAATTTTCAACACATACCTTTCATCTCAAACCCCCTTACTATCCAGTGCGGAGACTAAGGAACAATAATAACCCTAGGTTGGCTCCCCTAAGAGGTATACTGTGAAGCAAGTAGTTTTTCTGGAGATGACCCTGGGAAGCAACGTTAGGAGACTGGAGGGAGTGAGATGGAAGAGAAGACAGCCCAGGAAAGATGGAAGATGGGGAGAGAGGGATGTCCTGGTAGTAATAAGACAAGTATCTTAGGACTACCAAGCCAGTACCAATATTCAAGTACTCCCCTCATTGACCCACAAAGCAGCTGTTTTCCAACTACATTATTCTTAGAGCTCAGAAATCAGATATTTTAGGGAGAGATGCTAAGATTTGGAGTTAATTATAAATTCCAGAGCTGTGTGATGAAGTGGGAGCATTGGACAGGGATGTGTGAGATGGGCATTGACTGCAGTGCCCACTCTGGAATGAGGACACTGACATCTCCTGGTCGTTAGCCAGCTAGGGACTCCCATTTGGGAATGGTGTGTGATCAATCAGGTTACCTCTGTGACTACTGAAATTCAATCTGCTGAGGAACTCTGAGCATCTGCTTCAAATTCCAAGGGAATTGGGGACTTAAGGTGGCCCACCCTCCCAGTTTTCCTGCACTCCAGGAAACCCCCCAGTCCCAGGCAAACCAGGACAGCTGGTCAACTCTTGTCAGTCATTGGTTGAGGGCTGCTCTTAAGCAGCGTTAAATTCCTTAGCACTGCCAGCTTGCCCCACCTGTACACAGAGCAGGTTCCAGGAACCAGAAAACCCAGCGAAAGTCACAGGTGCAAGCTGTTGGAAGTTGGGCTGATGAATACAGAAAGGTGAGTGCTGAGAGGACTCAGGCAGGATACCAACAGCATCTGCTGTAAAGTTCACATGTATTGATCATTATGTTCTAAGCATAATGCTATGCAATCTTCATGATTTTTTTTTCATTTAATAGTCAGTTGGCCTTTTTGAAGTAGTCATTGTTATTATCCACATTTTATAGAACTGCAAACAGAAGCACAGAGAAATAAACTGTTCAATTTCTCACAGCCAGTAAAAAGCTGAGGTTCAACCCACATCTACTGAGTAGAAAATCTGCAATCTTAGTATCTAAATTATACTGGCTTCTCTGATTCCTCTCAGGAAGGTGCTACTTGTTCTGAGCCCACAGGACTTTTATATTTGTCTTGGATATCCTCAAACTTCACTTGGCTTTATAATAATCAGGATACTGTAGTATTGACAGAAGAACAGGCACACAGTAGATGGAACAGAACAGAACATCCCAAAATAGAGCCACACAAGTACAGCAAACTGATTTTTGACAAAGGTGCAAAAACAATTCGATGAGGAAGGATAATCTTTTAAACAAATGACACTGGAGCAATCGAACATCTATAGTAGAAGAAAATGAACCTCAAGCTAAACCTCATTCTTTATTTAAAAAAAAAAGAGGCCAGATGCGATGACTTACTTACACCTGTAATCCCAGCATTCTGGGAGGCCAAGGCAGAAGGATGACTTGAGCCAGGAGTAGAGACCAGGCTGAACAACATAGCAAGATTCTCATCTCTACAAAATTAAAAAATTAGCCAGGTATGTTGGTGCACGCCTGTGGTCCCAGCTACTCAGGAAGCTGAGGTGGGAGGATCGTTTGTGACTGAGACGTCCAGCCTGGGTGACAGACCAAGACTCTGTCTAAAAAAAACCAAAAATCCCTCAAAATGGATCACAGATTTATACATAAAACTCTAAAACTTTTTACAGAAAACACAGGCTAAAATCTTCAGGACAAATAACTAGGTGAAGAGTTCTTAGAAATGACACCAAAATCATGATCCATAAAAGAAAAAATAAATCAGATTTCCTCAAAATAAAAACATTTGCTCTGTGAAAGACCCTGTTAAGAGAATGAAAGTCAAGCTATAGATTGGCATAAAAATATTTGCAAACCACATCTGACCAAAAAACCTCATATTAGAATATATGAAGAACTCTCTCAAACTCAACAATAAAAATGCAATTCAACTAAAAAGTGAGAAAAAATACTTGAGCATTCATCAAAGAGGATATATACATGGCAAATAAATACCTGAAAAGATGTTGAATACCATTATCCATTAGGGAAATGCAAATTTAAACCACAATGAAATACAACTATTCCTCTATTACAACAGCTAAAATCAGAAAAATACCAAATGTTGGTGAGGATGTAGGGAAACTGGATTTTCTCATACATTGCTGGTGGGAACACAACATAGTACAGCCACTTGGAGAAATAGCTTGGGAGTTTCCTTTAAAAAATAAACATACACTTACCATATGACCCAGCTGCTGTACTCCCAGGCTTTATCCCAGAATTGAAAATGTAAGCTCACACAAAATCATGTACATGAATGCTTATAGCAGCTTCATTTGTACATAGTAGCCGAAACTGGGAACAACTCAAATGTTCTTCAGTGGGTGAATGGTTAAGCAAACTGTAGTATATCCATCCCATGGACCACTACGAAACAATTGTGCTATATCCCAAACATACATTCAGTATTTGTCCCAGGTTCCTGGCACAGATTTCCGTGGAATTTCCTGAGTGGTAGGAGTGTCTTTTGCTATTCATAATGAGCCCTTTTCAGTCATACCTGAGTTTATACTAATGAGGTGACTTTGAGTGGGGCCTCTAAATAGCCTCAGGATGGAACTGGTCACCAGAGAGATCAAGTGATTAGAGGGCTGAAACTTTCAGTTCCACCCACTGACCTCCAGGAAGGGGAGAAGGGGTCTGGAGATTGAGCCCTATAAGAACTCATGAACAATGAGATGCAGAGGGCTTCCAGGTTGGTGAACACACTGAGGTGCTGGCAGGGTAGCACACCCAGAGAGATAGGTATGGAAGCTACACAAACACAGCATACCTTGTGCTGTGCATCTGTTCCATTTGGCTGTTTTGAGTTTTATCCTTTGGAATAAACCAGTAGGTGTAAATAAAGAGATATCCTGAGTTCTTTGAACCATTCTAGCAAATTATCCAACCCAACGAATCCCTGATTTATAGCTAGTCAGTCAGACATATGGGTGGCCTGGGACTTGCAACTCACATCTGAAATGGGGGCGATCGCTGAGACTGAGCCATTGAACCTATGGAATCTGGTGCCACCGCCAGCTAGTGTCAGAGTTGGATTGAACTGTGGGGCACCAGCTGGTGTCAGAAAATTGGAGTGTGAGAAAATACTCCAGAGCAATAAAGAACAAAATACTGATAAGTGCAACAATTTATGGATCTCAAGAGGGTTCTGCTGAGTAAATATGGTTGATTCCAAAAAGTTATGTACCATATGATCCCACTAATATATTCTTGAGATGATAAAATTATAGAAATATAGAAAAGATTTGTGGTTGCCAGAGGTTAGGGATGGGTTAAGGGGAGGCAGATGAGTGTCACTACAAGAGGTAGCATGAAGGATCTTTGTGGTCATAGAACAGTTCAGTGTCTCAATTGTGGTGGTGGCCACACAAATCAACATGTGATAAAATGTCCAGAACCACACAGACACACACACATACACACATGAGTGCATATAAAACTGATGAGATATGAATAAAATGTGTGGATTGTAACAATATCAATTTCCTGGTTTTGATATTGCACTATCATTATGGAAGATGTTAATACATTATTATAATACCATTGGAACTACTGGATAAAAAGTATGTGAGACCTCTCGGTACTATTTTTGCAACTTTCTCTGAACCTAAAATTATTTTAAAAGTTCCTTAAGAAATTCACTTGACTTTGACTTGTAGAACACAATTGGGCTAAGATCTGTAAAAGAACAAAACGCTAATTAATCAGGCTCAATTTCTGGGACCACTTAAAACAATTGTTTATTAAAGCAGACATCTACACTATAATATTTACTCCTGCCTCTTAATAAGTGAGGCATATCCTTAATCATTAGTTTTTGTGATTTCACAAGTAGTACTTGGGGACAGAGCTTAGAAACGTGTACAATTTGGCTCTTGAGACATGTAAGAACCAAAGGAAGTGCTCTTCTCCAGGTAATGATGGAAGACATCAAAGATCGTCATAAGGACAGAGTGATACCTCCAGGTTGGAGCGGTGGGGGGTGGGGGGATAGAGAGAGAGAGAGAGGAGAGAGAGAGAGAGAGAGAAAGGGCTTGTGAAGGAAACAGGATGGAGCTTTAGGTTAGAGTAGGCTGTGTTTTTGCAGCAGGGCTGTGGACTGCTCCCGGCACAGAGTCCAGTGGGCCTGGGTGTGGAGTGGAACAGGGAAGTGGAATAGACAGAGCAGAGAGCCAGGTAAGGTGGGGTGGAGTGGTAAGACCATGGCACTTTGGACTTTCTCTTCTGGATGAAAGAAAGTTTCTGGGGTTTTTTGTTTTGTTTTTGTTTTTAACAAACTGATAATTGTTATGTAAATAAATGATGATTATGCTCAAGAAGGCATAAACTTCATTCTGGGCCCTAACAACTAAAAGAGCTAAACATTGTTTCTCTAGTACTCTTTTTTATTTTTCTTTTGGTCTTGATTTAATTCTTATTCCACTTCCTGAGTGGTCTATTCTAGTCTAATTTTTTAAAATTTTTTCTTTCCTTTTAAAAAAATTTCCTGAGTTCTGTCCTTCATATTCCAGTCTTTATGTCAGTATTAAGCCCATGGCACAAATAGGGAATCAATATAAAAAGTTAAAACCCTTCCTAGGGAACAAAATCATAGATCTCTGAAAATAGACAACTTCATGTCTGAACTTAACATCAAAACTTTAAACAAGGCTTTCAAAGCAAGTTCAACCTTGTTTGTCTCAAAGACTGTTATGGACTGAATTTTGTCCCCCCAAAATTCATAAGCTGAGGCCCTGGTACAGACTATGACTATGTTTGGAGATAGGGCCTTTACAGAGATGATTAAGTTAAAATAATATCGTTGGGGTGAGCCCTAATCCAATCTGACTGGTGATCTTATAAGAAGAGAGACTCTGGATACACATAAGAGAGCCAAGGATGTGTGCATGTAGAGAGAAGGCCATGAGAGGACAATGAGAAGACACCCATCGCAAGCCAAGGATAGAGGCTTCACAAAACTTGAACTTGATCTTGATCTTGAATTTTCAGGCTCCAGAACTAAGAGAAATAAATTTCTGTTTAAGCCACCCAGTCTGTGATATTTTCTTATGGGACCCTAGCAAACCAGTACAAGGAGAAACCTCACTACTATTCCTTAACACCTCCCATTATGACCTGTTAATTTCACTCAACCTTTCTTTCAACAGAAATGGAGCACTAAGAGTTTCTGACCTTCAGGAAAAGAAGTCCAGGACATAGTGAACAGAAGAGAAACCATGCACCTCAGATTTACAAATCTGAAAAGAGCAAAGGCCCCCCTGATGATTCAAGAAAAATAGATTGTGCTTCTACAGTGTGGAATAATAGTATTAGAAAGTTAGCAAAGTTATATGGCAAGAGGAGGTAAAAACAAACAAACAAAAAGACCAAAAAACTGGCTATATTTAGAGTTCCCTACTCCATCCTTGATCTTCTGAGACTGACTATATAACAAATTATGGTCCAGAAAAGGTTGTCATCATTGCCATATTTCCCCCTCCCAAAGAAAATGATGCAATAAGGAGTAGTTGGCCTGCATTCACAGGCATCTATGTGATATGTGCTATAATATTTCACATTCCCCGTCCCAGTCTTTGCCTGTTGTACAGTTGATCTACCATCTTAGTTTTCAAAGACATATAATTTGATGGAACCATAATAACATTCAGGAATTTGTATGTTCCGAGAATATGTGTGTATATTTTATACATGCCATATATATTATATATCAATATGCATGTATATATGATATAAATTGATTGTGTGTGTGTGTGTAATATGTTAGTAGGTATGGAATGAACCAATCTGTTTGCTGGAAATCTACAATAATCTTGACACCCACTTAAAATATTTCACATATAAAAATGGATTTGCGAACAAGAACCTTTATGGCCTTATTTGTAATAGGTAAAAAAATGAATAAAACCTAAATGCTGAATATGGTGTATTACTTGATAGGATATATACAGCAAGTAGTTTGTAATAACATAGAAATGCTTCCATTAAAATGCTAACTGAAAAATCATGACACAAACTTTTACATACAGAATGACAACTTATATTTACACAAGTATCTACACAGAGAAAAGCTAGAAAGAAAAGAAGGTGTGCTGGGATCAAAGTGAAAGAGTAAATATGTACTCCAGCCTTCTATGGCAAATACTACTAGATGAAGAAGACATTTTTAAAAAGAAAGAAAACCGACCGGGCGCGGTGGCTCACGCCTGTAATCCCAGCACTTTGGGTGGCCGAGGTGGGCGGATCACGAGGTCAGGAGATTGAGACCATCCTGGCTAACACGGTGAAACCCAGTCTCTACTGAAAATACAAAAAAAAAAAAACTAGCCGGGCGCAGTGGCGGGCGCCTGTAGTCCAAGCTACTCAGGAGGCTCAGGCAGGAGAATGGCATGAACCCGGGAGGCGGAGCTTGCAGTGAGCCGAGATCGCACCACTGCACTCCAGCCTGGGCGACAGAGGGAGACTCCATCTCAAAAAAAAAAAAAAGAAAGAAAGAAAGGAAACCAAAACAAAACAACGCCAACGCAGAAAGAAAAAATGCTTGTAAAAAATATGAAGAGGCTGGGCATGGTGGCTCATACTTGTAATCCCAATGTTTCGAGAAGCTGAGGTGGGAGGATTACTTGAGCTCAGGAGGTTTAGGCTGCAGTGAGCTGTGATCATACTACCACACTTCAGCGTGGGCAACAAAGTGAAACCCTGTCTGAAAAAAAAAAAAATTATAAGGAATTCTTGAAAGATGAATGGTGTTGCCTTGCAAGAGAAAAGTACAGTCCAAAATGCCTTCAGGAAAGAATAATAGCAAAAGATGGGAGCAGCTGTGGGTGCTCCAAGCTTAGAGGCAGCAGACATAACGAGTAGGAGGGTCCTGGGCAATTCACTGCAGAGGTAAGTCATGCACCACATAACAACATTTCAGTCAACCACAGGCCACTTCTACAAAGGTGGTCCCATAAGATTATAACACTGTGCTTTAAGTATACCTTTCCTATGTTTAGCTATGTTTAGATGTACTAATCCTTACCACTGTGTTACAATTGGCTACAGTATTCAGTACAGTACCATGCTGTAGGGGTTTGCAGCCTAGGAACAATAGGCTATACCATATAGCCTAGATGCATAGTAGGCTACACCATCTAGGTTTGTGTAGGTACACTCTACAATGTTGCCGTAATGACAAACTCGCCTAATGTTGCATTTCTCAGAACATATACCCATCTTTAAGCCACACATGACTGTATTTGCATTGGGAGGAGCAAAGCCATGCAAATCACCATCATTTTGCCACATATATTATGAAAAAAAGTATCAGCACCTGGGAAGGTAACTGTGAGAAGGTCAGAAGAAATTTGGATTAGTAAAATAAAATGAAGGAAAAAAGAAAAAAAAAAGCATGATAAATAAGAAACACAAAATAAGATTTCAGAAATAAGTCCAAATATATATGGATGTTCACAATAGATGTGAGTGTGTTAAATTCATGTATTAAAAGATGGAGTCTCTTTTTAAAACCCAGTTAAATACAGTTTGTAAGAGGTACAGCTAGAACAACGACCAAAGGAAAATTGAAAATAGGAAGAAAGGAACAGAAGGTCACATATCAGGCAAATGTTAATAAAAGGAAGGAAAGTATGACAATATTATAATAAGAAAAAATATAATTCAAGGAAAAGGGCATTAAAGTGGAAAAGATAATAATTATGTTATTAAAAGATATATAAAACAAAAATTACAATAGTCAGTAACTTTTATAACACAAGTTTAAAATTGGCAAATACAAAGTCCGCGAGTAACTTTAACATGTATCCCTATGAAATCAACACTTTAATGGACAAAATATAATTAAGAATAGAGATAATTTAAAATAATAATTAATAAAATGTTAATAAATTCCAAAGAGTGGAAATCATGTGAGCCATTCGTAGTCACTGACCTGTATGCAATAAATACAGAAAATGAACATAAAAGTATAGAATCCAAAAAAAATCATTTACCTAGAAATTTTAAATCTCCTTATATGATAGTTTTTAAAAGAGAAAAATCACAGCAGAAATCACTACTTAGAAATGAAAAACAAAGCCAGGCATAGTGGCCACACCTGTAATCCCAATACTGTGGGAGGCTGAGGTGGGAAGATCATCTGAGACTAGGAGTTCAAGATCAGCCTGGGTAACACAGTGAGACCACCCTCTGAACTCCCGTCTCTTAAAACAAAAAGAAAAATTACCAAGAGTGATGGTGAGTACCTGTAGTCCTAGTTACTAGGAAGGCTTGGAGCAGGAGGATTTTGATTCAGGAGTTGGAGGCAGCTGAGTGTGCACTGAGCCACTGTGCACCCATCCCAGAGGAAAGAGCAAGACCCTGTCTTGAAAGAAAAAAACAGAAAGAAAGAGGAAAGAAAGAAAAGAAAGAAAGAAAGAAAGAAAGAAAGAAAGAAAGAAAGAAAGAAAGAAAGAAAGAAAGAAAGAAAGAAAGAAAGAAAGAGAAAGGAAGGAAGGAAGGAAGGAAGGAAGAAAGAAAGAAAGAGAAAGAAAGAAAGAGAGGGAGGGAAGGGAGGGAGGGAAGAAAGGAAAGAAAGGAGAGGAGAGGAAAGGAAATGAAAGGAAAGGAAACAAAAGGAAAGGGGAAGAAGGGACGAAGGGAGCTAGAGAGAGGAAGGAAGGAAGGAAGAAGGAAAGGAAGGAAAGGAAGGAAGGGAAGGAAGGAAGGAACAACAATATGAGGACTTTGCAGGAAAGTAAAACCCTGTAGGATGTGATCAAAGCAATACACAGAGAATAAAGCAGTCTTAAATACACTTAGAAAGAAAATAATTGAAAATGAAATAATCTTTCAATGCAAGAAGTTAAAAGAAAAATACTAATAAACCCAAGTGAAAAGAATTTTGAAAACAAAGATAAAAGCAGAAATTATGAAATTGAACACAAAGAAAATCAATAAGAGAATGGAAAAGAAAGATGTCAAATTGCCAAAATGAATTTCTTTTGATCATGGCACTATCATTTAATTTTTCTTGAATTTGTATTCTTATTTCCCAAATTTTCTACAAAAAGAATGCATTGCTTTTATATTTGAAAGTCTACTATTTTTAAATGCCCAGTTACTCCTTGGAGAAATGGCTGATTCTAGGCCTGAGACAGGGAAAATATGAGATGGTCCTGGAGCATCTTGTAGTGCCAGAAAGCAAGGAAGTGCTCAACAAACATTTAAAAATCCCAAAAGAATGAAGGCCTGGCACAAGGTCACAAGAGCCAAAAAGAAAGACCCATGGCCAAAGCTGGAACGATTTGAGCAATAAAATAAGTAACAAATTATTGGATTTTAATCTAAAACAAGATAAATATCTGTGTGTCCATATTTATTTTTTAAAGATTCAATAAATAACCAAATGGTGGACAAGAAACAAATCTTCTCTACAGAAAAATTCCAAATAATATATGAAGATATTTTTCCTTGTAGATGGAGCTTAATCCCTTCTTCCCCACCTTGAAGATGGGCTGGATTTAAAGTCTCACTTCCAAAGAAGGGGGAAATAGTAACTTTACAGTGGAGAAACCTGGCAGACAGTTTCTGATCCCATGTACTCCTCGATACAATGAGATGAGAAGGGCACTTCTCTCTGTAGCATTTTTCCCCAAAACTCATCCTACCATCCCATCATGAGAAATACATCAGACAAACCAAAACTGAGTCACGTTCTACAACATCCAGCCCAATCCTCTTCAAAACTGTTAAGGCCATGAAAAATGAGATGAGAAAATGTCACGGATAAGAAAAAAACTGTGGAGACACAAGGATTAAACACAATGTATTATCCTAGATTGGATCCGTGAACCATATAGGACATTAGAGAAAAAATGGGTGAGATATTAATAAAAGTATATAGTTTAGTTGTAATAATGTACCAGAGTTAATTTCTTAGTTTTGATACACATACCATTTTTATATAAGATGCTAACATTAAGGGAAGCTGGGTGGAGAGTATACAGGAACTCTCTACTATACTTGCAATTTTCACAAATCTACAATTATTACAAAACTAGAAGTTTTGGGTTTTTTTCTTTTTGATATAAATTTTAAGAGTTAAGAGGTTAAAAATACAACAATTCTCTCTCATTTGTTTGTTTGTTTTTGAAACAGGGTCTTACTTTGTCATCTAGGCTGGAGTTCAGTGGCATGATCTCAGCTCACTGCAGCCTCAACCTCCCAAGCTCAGGTGATCCTTCTGCCTCAGCCTCCCAAGTAGCTAGGACCACAGGTGCATGCCACCATGCCTGGCTGATTTATTTTATTTTTCTACAGAGACAGGGTCTCATTATATTGTCCAGGCTGGTCTTGAACTGCTGGGCTCAATCAATCCTCCCACCTTGGCTTCCCAAAGTGTTGGGATTACAGACATGAGCCACTTGTTATTTTAAAATGCCCAACCACACATGCCTCAGAGAATTTTCAAAGTCTGCTTCTTAAATTTTGAATGTAGAATTTGGCAATGATTATTAAAGTTGTGAATAGTAAAAATCTATTATTAAAATTTCACAACTGTAAATTAGCTGTACACTTAGAGCTTTTGTATGAAAATTGGGCTATTATCAAATTTTCTGAATTAATATGTTCTAGTTTCATAGCAGAAATCATTTGATATGCTTTCAAGACAGCAGGATTCACAGGACAGCCCCAGGCAGATGCTCTCATCACTCCCATCCCTAATCCTGGGAAGCCCTCCCAGCCCAAGAAGCAAGACCCAGGGTTTCTAAGGGTGGGAATAGCTCAGTCCACGGGTGTCTCTGGCAGCACTGATACTTGCTACCACAGCAGGGAATGGGGATTTGACCTTTTATCTCTGGGGACAAAAGAAATAAGGAAGTTTGCACTTCTTCTGATAAGGATTTGAGTCCAGGCCTTAAGACTGCCCCAGTCTATACTCCAGCACTACTGGTGGTGACCAGTACAGGTTACTGACCGCTGGGTCCCCTGGCAGCCAAACTTATCCCTTCCAAACGAGGGCTGTGCTAAGAAGAGGTATGTGTCTCCTAGAGGACTCTGGCCTCTCCAGTCTCAACAGCCCATTGTCTCCAGGGAGACCCCTGAAGGAAAGAGACATGCCTACCTGGGACCAATGGACTCAGATGCTTACCTTGGATTCCTGAGCAGAAGCTTGGGGCTGCAGCAGTCCTGGAGCTGTGCTGATTGCCACTGAGTATTCTGTTATATAAGAGTTCCAGCCCATTCCCTCTTGTCTTTCAGACACTCCTTTTAAGCTCACCCTGTTCCTTTCCCACCATGCTCCCAAGCCCTTTGTTGAGTCATAAAAACATCTAAGCAAATTGTGGTGTCCTTAGAGCCACCTATAGTATTCCTGAACAACCCCTCATAAGGCAATATTCTGCCTCCGAAGCTGCCCCAGCTAGGTTCCTGGTAACAAAAGATCCTCGAGGAATACAGGGGTTCTCCACTTCCAGAGAGGGAGCACAGACAGAGGAGGCATGGAGTGATGGTTTCAGTAAGAGGGAGAGGACCTTGGAGAAGGAGTGGAGAGCAATTGGGCCGTGTTTGTGGGTGTGTGTGCGTGTTTGTGTGTGTGCATTGCCTGGCCCTGTAGGGATACCCCCTGAAACTATTGCTACGGAATAAAAGATGAAATGCGCCTGATTATAAATACAAAATCACATGCAAGATTGTGTAAAGACAATACCAGGTTGGACTGCCAGAATGAGCCAACAGTGCAAGATGTGCTTCGCCCTGCAAAGAACCTATGAACGAATGTGCAGTCAGGGAGTTTTCACATCACCAAGATTCCTATCCCAGAAAAGCAGATGTTCATAGCTCTGGGAATGGAATGCAACCCTTGTGGAGAGCCTATAAATGGATGCATGAGGGGCACCTGTCCATATGGATAAGATAGGGCTATAAACACCCTCATGTTGCCACAGCTCTTCTAGGCCTCTTTAAGATTAAGGCATACTCCCTTCTGATAATTTCTGGTCTAACCAGTTGTCTAGCTTCATGTCCTGTTTCTATGGATTGTTTGTAACCAGTTTTCCTGCAGCTGTTACTGCTGATTAATATCTTGCTAATCATAGTTACAGAAAGACTGTGTTTCTGTTTTAAGGCTCTATTAGAAATTACTGATGCACACACTATATCGTAAATTCTTATCTCTGTATACTGTACTTCTGCATACAGATGTTATGCTGAAGAATTGCTTCATCCCCACATGACCATCTCACCTCATAATCAAATGACCCTAAATCCCTCACTAACCTACCCCTGCCCTCACTAAACTTAATAATAAATGCTGGTATATCCAGTGCATTGTTGGTACCATGGGACCAGAAGGTGGTGACCCACCTGGACCCCGCTTTCACTATCTTGTGTGTGTCTATTATTTCTCAACCTGCCGATCCACCTGGGAACAAAGAAAGAGCCCTGTTGCATTGTGGGCTGCTGGCCAGATCCTGAAATATGGCCCTTAGGAGACCATAGATCTCTATTTGTTAAATATTTATATATCACACACTAAAAGAACAGGTATGTACCCAAATGCCTCTTTATGGCTGAGAAAACCCAGAGAAAAGCGGAGTCACTGATAGAATTCCTGGAGAGCTACAGCCACAGGAAAATATTTTCGTAAGTTTTTTTTTTTTTAATTTTTTTAAATTTATTTATTATTATTTTTATCAAATTCGACCCATTCTAGACCAAGCCACCAGCATCATTTCCGACTCCTCTTGAGGAATGTTTGTCATGACACATTTTAAATTTCCACTGGTGGTATGTTCATATTTCTGTCATCTGTTTGAAATTCTGCTCATTCTCTGCAGAGCCCTAACACGGAGAGCACTGTTACACAACTTCTAGGTGCTCTAGAAATGCTTGCAAAGTGACAGGCTGACACTGAACAGTGGGGTTACATGAGTTTTTAAAATGTGTTTAGCTGTTCTCTGAAAGTGCTGTCATCCATACCTATGCCACAGACTTCTTCTATTGTGAAATATTTATTTTGAATGTGTGGAAAAGAACAGTGTACTGTAGCCAACACCCACATTTAACAAATGTTAACATTTTGCCCAATATGCTCCAACTTTTATTAAGAATAAAACACTACAGGCCGAGCACCGTGGCTCATGCCTGTAATCCCAGCACTTTGGGAGGCCGAGGCCAGCAGATCATTTGAGGCCAGGAGTTCGAGACTAACCTGGCCAACATAGCAAAAGCCTGTCTCTACTAAAAATACCAAAAAAAAAAAAAAATTAACCAGCCATGATGGCACATGCCTGTAATCCCACCTACCTGAGAAGCTGAGGCATGAGAATCGCTTAAACCTGGGAGGCAGAGGTGAACCAAGATTGCACCACTGCACTCTAGCCTGGGCAACAGAGTGAGACTCAGTCTCAAAAAAATAAAAAGAAAAGAAAACAAATACATAGATCTGCACCAAGATGGCCGAATAGGAACAGCTCCAGCCTCCAGCTTGCAGCGTGAGTGACACAAAAGATGGGAGATTTCTGCATTTCCAACTGAGACACCAGGTTCATCTCACTGGGGCATGTCTGACAGTGGGTACAGGACAGTAGGTGCAGCCCAGTGAGTGAGAGCCAAAGAAGGGCGAGGCACCACCTCATCCAGGAAGCACAAGGGGTAAGGGAATTCCCTTTCCTAGCCAAGGGAAACCGTGACACACAGCGCCTGGAAAATCAGGTCACTCCCACCCTAATACACACTGGGGCCTGTTGTGGGGTGGGGGGAGGGATAGCATTAGGTGATATACCTAATGTAAATGGGTGCAGCACACCAACATGGCACATGTATACATATGTAACGAACCTGCACGTTGTGCACATGTATCCTAGAACATAAAGTATAATAAAAAAGAAAAATTAAAAGAAAAGAAATAAATAAAACTTACAAATTGAATAGAATCTCCACTTTGTGCTGCTTCTCTCTCTGCCCTCCCCAGAGGTGGCTGCTGTTCAGAAGTTGTATATATCCTTCTTGTTCATGTTTTTACATTTTACTGCATATGCATTCATAAATCATATGTATTGTTTTGTTTTTTGTTTGTTTTGTTTTATACTTTAAGTTCTAGGGTACATGTGCACAATGTGCAGATTTGTTACATAGGAGATACACCTAATGTAAATGACAAGTTAATGGGTGCAGTACACCAACATGGCACATGTATACATGTCTTGTTTGTTTTTAAACTTTACCAAAGATGGGTGTTATCACATTGTACCTATCATTATGCAATTTACTGATTTTCAGCAACCTTATGTTTTTGGAATTGAACCACGACATACGCATCTCTAGTTCATTCATTTGCACCACCATAGAATATTCTTATTGTGTGACTATACAAAATCTACTTATCTACTTTCCTGTTGATGGACATTTAGGTTGTTTTAATTTTTATCTATTACACATAATGCTGCCATAAGTATCCTGTGCACATCTACTTGCACCACACATGTTTGAGCTTTTCCCAGAGTTTATATCTGGAAGGAAGAAGTTGGGTCAAAGATCACATGCATCATGATTTTTACTGTATATTACCAAATTTGTTTTCCAAAGCCATTGTAGCAATTTACACTTGTATGAAATCTCCAATTCCTCCACATCATTCCTAATGCTGGTGGTCTCAGACATTTTCATCTGTGTCATTCTGGTAGATGTGAAAGAGCATCTTGTCTTGCTTTGCATTTTCCTGATTAGCAGTGAGGTTAATCCTCTTTGCCTGCTGGGTCATTTAGGGTTCCTCCTCTGTAAATTGCCTGTTCATTCTCTGCCCATTTTTTATTGGGTTACTTGCTTGTTTCTTATTTGTTTTTAAAGGTATTTGCATATTCTGAACCTACTCCTTTTTTGGTAGAATTTGCTCATCTTACTTCTAGTTTTTGTGGTCATCTTAAGACCTCCAGGTTACCATTCCTCCTTCCTTGAAGATTTTAGCACCTGGGTCATTGTCTTTTTCTAGGACCAACTCTGTCTTAATTATTAGTGACTTCAATATTCATAAGCATGATCTTCTTAGTTCTTTGACCCTTTCATTCCCGGTGATCCTATCCTCACCCTGCTCCAAGCCACCAACTTCCACAGTCATGCCTGAGACCTTGCCATTACCAACAATAGCATTCTCCCCATTACCTTGACAGGAAACGTCTCACTCTTTCACTATGGCTTCTCATCTTTCAGCATCCTCCCTCCAATAGCCCAGTTTCTAAATTCTTCAAACCTAATGGAATCTGCTCTCCACTGACTTGTCAGTTTGCACATCTGTCACCCCCATTCATGTCCTCACCTCCTATATGACTGAGCTTAATTCCACCTTCCATCATGAGAGTCTCTTCTCTGTAGTGTAGTTGTTCCCTTGCTCTTCTCTTCCTCTCTTGGACTTTTCCAGGAAAAAAAAAACAACCCAAAACTGGAAAAACATAGCTCTCTGTTTACTCGCTAATAGTACACAAGCAAATGATATTCACTAGGGAAAAACACACAAGCATGGTGAAGGGTCTTTCTTTAAATTCATGACCACTGACCTTAGGAAGGTCTTTAGTGCTGCTCTTCAATCCTGCTTCATTCCCTGGTCAATTCACTCTCTTATACTCTTACAGATTATTTTCTTATAACTTCTCTTTTCTCAAACTTCCAACACCTTCTACTTCCTCACTTAGTTGATGGCCTTGTTTCTTATTGCACTGAGATTGTAGAAGCAATCTAAAAAGTATTACCAATCCCCTACATACATTCCAAATTCTCTGCTTTTCCTTCTAGTACAGTGGATAAACTGTCAGTGCTCCTGTGTAAAACCAACACTCCATTTTTACCCTGGGTCCCATCCTTTCTCACACCTCCTCAAGGATATTGTTCTTTACTGGATCATCAGCATGCAAACACTCTGTATATTTTCTATATTTAAAAAACACAATCCCTTAATATATGCTGCCCTCAACTACCAACCCATTTTCCTCCTTCATTCTACAGTAAAACTCAAAAAGATTATCTGTGTGCACCCTCTCTACTTACTCTTCTCCTATTCTCTCTTGCACCTACTCCAAACAGGCTTTCATCACCACTGCCCTGAAACTGTCACTGAGGTCACAGATAATCTCTACTTTGCTAAACCCAACGATAAATGCTCAGTCCTCACTTTACCCAGGCTCTCAGCAGCATTTGACATAATCACTTGCTCCTTCTTGACACACCTCCTTCTCTTTGGTTCTCTTCAAATCTCACTGAATGCTTCTTCTCAGTCTTGTTCACTGGTTCCTTCACTTTCTTCCCAACTCTAAAATTGGAGTATCCCAAGGCCCAGTCCTCAGATCTTTCCTCTGCAAAGACAACCCACTAGGTGAAGTCGTCCAGCCCTATGGTTTTAGATACCATTTATTAGACTGACCACTCTCAAATTGCTATCTCAAGCTCCAGCCTCTTGCCTGAGCTCCAGACTCATATACTGTTCAGCTGCTTATTTGATGTCTGATAAGTGTCTCTAACTTAACATGTTTAAAACCGAGCTCTTAATGCTCTCCCGCAAGCCTGTTCCTCCCATAGAGTTCACCATATTATTAAAAGGTACCATTGTTAGCCCAGTTGCTTAAGGCTCAGAGTCACCCCACCTTGGCTTCTCCTCTTCTCTCACATGCCATGTCAGCAAATTATATCTTTTCTACCTTCAAAGTATGTCAGAACACTTGATTAACATCCACTCTTACCACCTCTACACCTGTCACCCAGGAACAAGTCCTCATCCCTTACCTGGGCTACTGAAATAGCCTTCTAACAAAACTCTCTGCCCCTTCACCCTTGCGCGTTTCCAATCTACTTTCCGCAAGTAGCTAGAGTAACCCTATAAACTGCACTCATATCCTGCCACTCCTTAGCGCAAATCCTCCCATGATTTCCCGTGCCCTTTAGATGTCCTTGCCATGGCCTTCAAGCCCTATGTCCCCTGGCCTCGCTACCTCCTCTTTTACCTCATCTGCTATGACTCCCTTCTCCCTGATCCCAGACACACTGGCCTTCTCGTTGTTCTTCAAAGGCTAAGTGCTCTCCGGCCTCAGAGCAATTGTTCAGCTGATCTTTCCGCCTGAAAATTTATTTTGCCTGAATATCCACATTCCAATCTCCCCCAGTTCCTTCAGCTCTCTCCTCAGGTCAGGACAGCCTTCTCCAACCACCCTGTATAAAGTAGCAAATCCACCTACCCACTCCCTAGCCCCTTACCCTGCTCTATTTTTCTCCATGGCACTTATCATCACCTGACATGTTACATATTTATTCGTTTACTGTTAACATAAACCATCACTAGAGCAGAGACTTTGTTTTATTCACTGCTCTGTCCTTAATTCTAGGCCAGTGTGTAGCAGCAGCTCAATAAATATTCGTTGAATGAATGAGCAAATTAACAGTAATTTTATTTAACTGTAAGTTTTTAATTAACTGTAAGTTTTACAGTTGTGTATTTTTCATATTTAGCTCTTAATTAAACTTTAGTTTATTTTTGTATATTGTTTAAAGTAGGAGTCTTAATTTATTTTCATGTGGAAAACCAATCATGTGGTTATTATTTATTGACTAGTCCTTCCTTTCCTGTAATGACTTGTAACAGCACTTCTGTCATTTCCCAAATTTTCATCTATGTGAGGGTCTCTTTCTGGGCTCTCTATTCCATTCTATAGGTCTACTTTTCTATCCCTGTTCCAATAACACAATATTTTATTTACCACAGTGCCATAACAAGCCAAGTACCCTCATCTTATTTTTCTTTGTCAAAATTTTTTTTGCTATTCTCGAAGTTTCCATCTTCTATATGAGTTCCATTATTTAAAAGCAACAACTATTGAGATTTTGATCAGAATTGCATTTATTTCATCTATTAAAGTGGGGACAGATGGACATCTGTATGCTATTGAGCCTTCTTATATACGATATGTCTTTCCACTTAGAGCTTCATTTTGCTCTTCAAAGATGTTTTACATGTGCACCAGCCTGAGTGACAGAGTGAGACCTCATCTCTTAAAAAAAGATAGTTTATAGTTTTTCCATAAAGATATTGAAAAAAACCCTATGTTCTTTTAATTCCTAGATATCTTATAGATCTTGTGAATGTTACCTTTAAAAAACACACACACACACACATTTTTAACTGACACCGTGTTAAATGGCAACTGTGTTGATTTTACATGTTGACCTTGTAGCTAGCAAACTGCAGAAATATCTAACTAGTTCTAATATATTTTCAAAAATTCTATGCATTTGGTAAATATTGAATTTTTCTCTTCTCTGTGAATTCTTATACCTTACTTTTTTTATCTTGTTGTATTGACAGACCCTCCAGTGTAATGTTGGATAGTGGGGTGATGCAGGCATCCTTGTCTTATTCCTGACTTCAGTGGAAATGTAATTAGTATTTACCATTAAATGATATTTATTGTAGGTATTTGGTAGACTTTTATACTAATTTTTAAAAATTTTCTTCTACTGTTAGTTTACAAGTTTTAAAAATCATGAATAGATTTAAAACTATATAGAAGAAAATTTTGCATCTGTTAAATGATCATATGGATTGTTCCTTTGATCTGTTGGACTGGATTATGTCGATTAATGTTTGTTGGTGAACATTCCTTGTATTCTTGGGATAAACCCTTCATGGCCATGATTTATTTATATAAAATATATATAATATATATACTACTGTATATATACTATTACAACTTCTTGATTTAATAATCCATGTTCACCAATGATATTAATCTATAATTGTCCTTATCCTGATTTAGAGTTGATTATTTAAAAATGAGATGGGAGGCGTTCTCCTTCCACTTATGATGTACGAAGCCTCAAGAGAACATCACCCTCACCCTAGTAATGAAAAAATATAGACAATCTACAAAACTGTAGCTTTTCTTCAGTCCATCAGAGAGTTGAGGCCACTGTGTGAACTGAGTTCCAAAGAGTGGCGACAAGACCCTCGTAAGAAAGACGTGGCACATGAACGGCTTCCCTTTTGTCAAAGTGTAGGAGGAAGAGGTGACTGCCATAAACATGGGAAGAAAAAAGAGCAGCTAACGTTCTAACATTTTAGTGAATTCTTAAAGGCCAGGATGGACTATCGCGGAAGTTTAGAACAGGGCTTCTCAGCTTTGGCACTATTAACATGCTGGATAATGATTTGTCGTGGAAGGCTGTCCCATGAGTAGCAGGATTTTTAGCAGCATTCTTGGCTTCTACCTACCAGATACTAGTAGCACACCCTCTCCCAGTTGCGACAACCAAATATTTCTTCAGACATTGCTAAATGTGCCTTGGGGGGCAAAACTGCTTTTGATTGAGGACCACTGGTGTTGACAATGGAAACCCAGGCACAGGAGTGTCTGCTCTCACGAGCTCTTTTCCACGGGCTTTCACCACCTACTAATGAGAAAGACAGGAGACAGAGAGAGCCTCAAATTAAAAACCAGAGCTTGCCAGCTTAGAACCAAAACATGACCCAAGGAATCTGTTGTCTCCTAGAAACTCACTTTAAATATAAAGAGATAACTAGGTTAAAAGTTAAAAGATGCAAAAAGGTATATCATGTTAGCACTAATCAAAAGAAAGCTGGAGGAGCTATATTAACCATCAAACAAAATAGACTTTAGAACAAAGAATATTACCAGGGATAATGAGGAATATTACATAATGAAAAAAGGATCAAATTGTCAAAAAGATGTAACTTACCTAAATGTGTAAGTGTCTAAAAACAGAGCTTCAAAATAAAGTAAAAACTGACTAGACTAGGAGAAATAGGAAAATCTGTATACTCACAGTTGAAAACTTCAACACACTCTTCTATCAGTAGTTGATAGAACAAGTAAATAAAAAAATCATTAAATATACGGAAGACTCAAACAACACTATTAACCACCTTGACCAAACTGGCATTTATAGGACGCACCTCTCAACAAGTTTTTCCCAAGCACACATGGAACATTCATCAGAGTAGATCGTATCTAAGGCCATAAAACAAATCCCAATGAATTTAAAATTTTACAAATATATTCTCTGGCCTCAACAGGATTAAACTGTAAGTAAACAACAAACATATTTAGAAAATCCCTAAATATCTGGAAATTAAACAACTCACTGCTAAGTGCTCATGCCTAAAAAAGAAGTCACAAGGGAAATTAGAAAATATTCTAATTAAATGAAAATGAAAACACAATGTATCAAAATTTATAGGATGCAAATAAGTTGAGTAGTTCTCTCTTTCTCTTTCCTCCAAAAAAGCTTGTATAAAAAATGATGATCCAGGCCAGGCACAGTGGCTCATACCTGTAGTCCCAGCACTTTGGGAGGCCAAGGTAGGAGGATTGCTTGAGCCTAGAAGTTTGAGACCAGCATGGACAATATGGCAAGACCCCATCCCCAAAAAAAAAAAAATTTAAATTATCCAGGCATGGTGGCATGCACCTGTGGTCCCAGCTACTTGGGAGGTTGAGGCAAGAGGATTGCCTGAGCTTGGGAAATTGAGGCTGCAGTGAGCTGTGATCACGCCACTGCACTCCAACCTGGGTGATAGAGCAAGACCGTGTCTCTTAAAAAAAAAAAAATCCATTTGTGGTTTGTAAAAGACGTCTATAAAATCATCTCATCCTAGTGTTTTTATTGAGAGGGAACAGAGAGACAGAGTTTACCTATTGATTTAATTTTTTAATGATTTTTAAATTTTCTCCAGTTTCCTTGACGCCAGTCTGTTTATTCTCCCACTGATAAGGCTGCTCACAAGTTTGCTCTTTTAAGAAGGGAGGGTGACAAGGCGAAGAGGACCCTGCGGTGGAATGCAGGCCCTCACTGTGGACACAGCAAGGCCCAGCCTGCTCTCCATGGGATGATGGGAGACTCAGCCTTCTCTTAACGACTCAGCCATGTAAGTGTCCCATTTCCCAATAAAACCTACTCCTTTGCCTATTCTCTACGACATGGCATTCATCCACAACCCCGGACACACGAAAGACAGCAATGGAGAATGAACACGCCTCGCCAGTCATTATTTGTGTATTTTCTCTTTTCCTTGATCAGGTTTTCACAGAGGTTTGTCTATTTCACTATTCATTTTTAAAGAAATAGCTTTTAGTTTTGCTGATCATCTCTATTGAATCTTCTTCCTGTGGAGATAAGGGGATGGTAGAGGTGGGCCGATTGGGTGGTGTTGGTGGTGGTTGGTTTGGTTGGGTGGTTGTTTTACAGGCACCCTCCCACTCCTCTCTGGCAGCCTATCAGGCGTCCTCATCAGTGGCAACCAATGTTCCCAGTTTTTTATGTATCCTTCCAGAAAGATTTTGTGCAGGTGTTGGGAAATGTGTATTTATATACAGACATTCATAAATGGTACTTATGTAATTTTAACTCATTTTATAAAAGAACAGTATATTGTGCACACCGTTGTGCTCATTCCTTTTTTTACTTAGGGGATCATTATGAGTCACTGCATGCTGAAATCCCTCATTCTTTTTAATAATTTCAAGTAGTATTTATATATTATGGATGTTTATAATATGATTAATCTCTTTCTTTTATAAATAGTAGTGCAATTAATAGCCTTTGTCATTCATCATTTTGCTCATGAGCATCTGCAGGACAAATTGTCTTCATCCATTTGAGCTGATATAACACAATGCCAGAAACTGGGTGGCTTATATACAACAGAAATGTATTTTTTCGTGATTCTGGAAGCTGGGAAGTCCAAGATCTGGCAGATTTGGTATCTGGTGAGAGCCACCTTCTGATTCATAGATGGTGCCTTTTTGCTGTGTCCTCCTTTTGTGGAAGGGACAAACAAGCTCCCTTGGGCCATTTTATGAAGGCACTAATCTCATTCCTGAGGGTTCTCCCCTCATGACCTAATCACCTCCCCAAATAAAATTGTATCATATTGATTTGGGGAGGACACAAACATTCAGACTATAGCAAATAGGGAGAAGTGAAATGTGTAAATCAAAAGGTTTTTGTTGTTATATTAGACATTGCCAAATTGTCCTCCATAGATGGTTGTCCCAGTTTGCACTGCCACTAGCAATGTGTGAGAGGGCCTGTTCCATCACACCCTGAACACTGGCTAATCCAATATTTAATCAATTTATTGGATCTTTATCAATCTGATAATTTTAAAATGATATCTCAACATAGCTTATAACTGCATTTCTTTCATTACTATTGAGATTAGCTTTTTTTTCATATATTTATGAACCATTTGGTTTTTTCTTTTCTGTGAACATTTATTCATATCTCTTGTCCATTTTTCCAAGGTTGTTGTCTCTTTCTTATTGATGTGTAGAGGTTCCTTATGCACTAAGAAAATTAGCCCTTAGCCTATAATGTAAGTTGCAAATACTTTCCTCTAGTTTGTTATTTGTATTTTAACTTTACTTACAAATAAAGTCTTCTTGGTGGATCCTTCCTGATATAATTATGTACTGTCCCCTTTTGTTCCCATTAATTCTTTTTTGCCTTAAAGTTTATATAATCTGATATTAATAGTTACTCCAGCTTTCTTTTGGTTAACAATTTCCCTGTATATCTTTTTTCATTCTTTTATTTGCAGTCTTTGCAATCACTTTTTTTTACTCCATGTCTTATAACCAGCATATAATTGAGTTTTGTATTCCTTTATTTAATCCAATCTGATAGTCATTTAATAGATGAATTCATCTACTCATTTAGTATGGTTGCTGATAAATTTGAAATTATTTCTACGATATTTTTATTGTGTTTTCTGTTACCATCCACATTAGCTTACTAGGGCTGCTATAACAAATTACCACAAACTGGGTGACTTCAAACAACATAAATAATAAATTTATTATTTCAAAGTTTTGGAAGGTAGAAGTCTGAAATTAAGCTGTTGGTAGGTCTGTGCTGTCTCCAGAGGCCCTGGGGGAGATCCCGTTCCTCCCCTCATGCAGTTACTGGTGGCTGTTGGCATTCCTGCGCTCGTAGCTGCATCACTCCAGGCTCTGCCTCTGTCTTGACCTGGCCATCTCCTCCTCTCCCTATGTGTCACTCCTCTGTGTGTCTTTTATAAGAACATTTGCCATTGGACTTAAGGCCCACCCAGATAACCCAGAATGTTCTCATCTTGGGATTCTTAATTACATGTGTAAAGATCTTTTTTCCAAATAAAGTCTCATTTACAAGTTTCAGAGATCAGGATGTGGACATATATTTTGGGGGCCATTATTCAACCTACTACACATCATTTTTGTTCTATATCTTTGCTTCTTTTTTGTTACTCCTTTTTTGACTAATGTCAGATTGCTAAAGTTTTCTATAGTATATCTTTTTTATTTCTGCTTGTTCAGAAACTACGGATATTTACACTAATTTAGTAAGTACTCTGACTTAGACCCATAAAACTCTGACTTATACCCATATATACCCATAAAATTTTCTAATGAAATCCTATTTTTTTCAATATTTCTGTTATTTCATTTAAAAACACGAAAAGGTTAGGATACTTTCATTACTCATTGAATAATCCCTGACCCAATATTCTTTGCTATTTTGCCTAGCACTGTGGTCTCCAGCATTTTCAAATACTCAATTAATTAATTTTGAGCACACACCTGCAATGTAAGTATATCACGTATTTATAAACTATAGACATGCATTGCTTATCAACATATTATATAAATTATGAAATATACACATATGTATAATGAAATAGGATATAAAGATGAAAGTTCTAATATTTTCTTTTTGATTACCAGGAGACTATTTTGCTAACTGTCTGGGGTGCATACACCCTATTTTGAATACCATTTGTTTAGAAATGTTATTTTACTATGAGAAAAAATACAAAAAGTGTATTAAGAAATTTACTCTCAATCCTTAAGTGCATTTACTAAATTATTTTACAAAATTCAATCAATACCATTGCTTTTTGCTTCCTACTTCTTCCCTCTCAGTTGCCTTCACTCAGTAATTTAGTCTTCTAGATTATCCAGTAGGCATATTTCAAGCCTTTCAGTTTATTTTCTTTTCTTGTTTCATTTGCCTCTGTGCTACAGAATATCCTGAACTCTCCTCCAATTCACTTATTCTCTTTGACTTTTAATTTGCAAGTATTTGTTCTTTTTTCTAATTCTACTTTTAACTTAGCCGTAGACTGAAATGATTAAGCCTGTGGAATCAACCACTATTCTGCTTTGAATCCCTGTTCTACCAATGATTCCTGTGACAACTTGGGCAAGTTATTTCACCTCAGATCCCTCATTTGTATATGATGATAATAACAGTATCTATTTCATAGGACTATTGTTCTGATTAAATGAAATTTAATAACAATATATTTAAAGCATCTAGACTGGTGCCTGGCACTTATTAAGCACTTAATAAAGTTAGCTATTTTAATTTCTAATTTTTCAGAAATACAGCCAAAGAAGGTAGTTGATCCCCTCCTCTTCTGTTTTTCTTTCCCTCCCTCCCTTGAGGGCTGAAATTTTTATTCACATTTCATCTGTGGCTTTATATTGGAAACATTTTTGTGGGAATATTTCTGTGTCTGTGTTTCGCAGGTTGAAGACCTGGAAACAAAGTCAGGACCAACTCTCCCCCTAATAACTAGAAAAACGACAAAATATTTTAATGTATTTGAAAGCATCAGAAAGCTACCAAAAGTTATTAGGCTTGAATCCTGGAGATCAACAGAAGAATGAGTAAATACAATGTGAAATATACACATAAAATGAAAAATTATACACTATTAAAATGGAGTAACTAGATCTATATGCACTGACATGGATAAATTCAAAAACATTCGGTGAAAAAGTACAATATGCAAAATATTATTTGCAGTCTGATATTAATTATGTAAAACACCACACATACACTATGCATTTTCTGTAAGTACAATTTTTTTTTAGGTCTGGAAGGAAAAATACTAAATCCATGAGGGTAGTTAACACATTTACAGGGAGCAAGATTGAAGAGGAGCATTTGTCCGATGGGACTTCACTGGTATCTACGATGTTCAAACTTGTAAAAGCCTGAACTATTTTTTGAAGGCTAAAATGAAGTTAGAGTGAAACAAATAATTATGATACACTTAGCTGTATGTGAACTAAGCTCCATTAGAAGCACAAAGGAGTGATGATGCCCTGTTCCCTGGGGGGCTGGGCCAGGCTCTCCACAGTCCTGTCTGCTGTCAGGAATAGGAACCACAAGCAGGGGCCATTGGAACTGGAGATTGGCTTGCTAATAACAGTTATGCTATGACGGCATATTGTGTGCCTAATGATGTGTATATCCAGGGCTTTGGATTCATTATCTCACTTAATTCTTACAGCAGCCTTTTGAATTAAGTACTGCTATGATTCCCATTCAACAAATGAAAAAGCTAACGCTCAGTCAGGGTAAATAATTTCCCAAGTTACAAACTCGCAGGCGGTAGAGCTATGATTTTAATCCAGGCACATCCGACCCCTGAGCTCAGATTCCTGACCACCCCACTGCAATGTGTGTATTTGCTGGTAAGCTGAAGTAACATGTCCACACACATATCAGAAAGTTGAGATTAAATCAAACACAATCGCTATGTTTAGAGTATGTGGGATACTTATTCATTAACAAGATGCTGTCCTTATCCCCAGAAAGATGCAACTTACAGAAGCCTGCCCTCTGAGATTTAAACTAGTGAAAATAAATATTTAATGAATGAGAGTAGCTATCTAAAAAATTCACCTTAGGGAACAGATCAAAGCAGGAAGAGATGAGTTGATGCCACACTTCAATCAAGACGTCTGGGGTGAAGTCACATGAAGGCATGATTGCTAAGAGCAATTGGGATTTTAAAATGTTTATATTCTTTGATGCAGTGTTTCTACTTTCTGGAAAATATAGTAGGAGCATAATACTAACTACCTAAAAAGCTTTTTGCATAAATATATTCACACATAAAATGATTTACAATAGTAAAAATGAAAATCAGTCTAAATAGTCAGCACTAGTGAAATGGTCAGGAAAATGGACCTTGCATATGGTGGGAATTATGAGACACACACACTTGAATCCAGTGTAACCCCTTATGCCACTCAGACCCACTCATTCTCTCCCATTATATTGACTCTTATACTATATTAGAGCAATTCTGGGTTTGTTTTGTTTTTGTGTGCAGACAAGACACCCTCACTCCTTCCCTAAGAGGGAGATATAGGTCCAATCAGTCACAGTTGAAATCCCCTGGGATAATTCAAGAATGAGGTTCAGTGAAACAAGAGTCCTTAAAAGACATTCATCATCCATCATCTCTCTCCTGCACCACCCATGCTAAAATTCCCTTATCTCCTACCAGCATTTAGTCTCATGCAGGCTGATTGCCTGGTAGAGTAACCTAGCCCTTCAGGCCCCTGGTTCTCCCTGTGCTTAATGGGTTGCTGTAATTCCCATTGACTGTAATTATAGGACATAGAAGTACTGAGAGACATCCAAATACATTACCTGAATTTTGGAAATT
This sequence comes from Papio anubis, assembly GCF_008728515.1. Taxonomy (NCBI): domain Eukaryota; kingdom Metazoa; phylum Chordata; class Mammalia; order Primates; family Cercopithecidae; genus Papio; species Papio anubis. Next base: position 82,754,185 of record NC_044982.1, read on the forward strand.
CTTTTTACTGATCCTTTATACAGAATGAATTCTAGTTCTTCATGCTAATCAGAACTGATTACCCAACCAGTACAATAAAATAAATCCTTCCTTGGTTTACCTGTTCACTGTGGTCTGTGTCCATCCTGGAACCTGCTGACAGTAGCGGTGTGTCTACCACAAAAGCTCACACTAACTGCCTTCATTTCTCAACTCAAACTCCTATGAAGGGCCCAGGAAGCCTACCATGGCTGGTCCCTTCCCCTGTCTCTGCTCTAATCTACTTTCCTGCCGCATTCCTTCTCATTCACTACGCTCAGTCTCACTGGCCTTCTTTCAATTCCTGAATCCTGACAATTCCTTGTGTTTGCTTTTCCTTCTACCTGGACCATTCCTCTTACAGATCATTTAGGTCTCAGCTCCCATATCTTCTCCTCAGAGACCTTTTCTTGACCATCCTATGCAATGCTGTCCCCACCTCCCAGACACCTTCCCATAGAATCCCTCATAAAAGCAGGCCCGGGTGGTCAGGCATGCCCAGACATGTACTGAATCCTAGCAGAGTTTAGGCTCAAACAGGAGTACTCCTAAGAGTCCCTCCCAACCCTGCAGCACATGCATATGGAACCCTGTCTGCAGTGATTGGTCTATTGTCTCCACCTCCCAGACACTGCTCTGTTGAGGAATAATGGCTGAGAGTGTTCAGAATTGAAGGAAAATACCAAATCTCAAGCAATGTAATTAAAGACAAACACCAAATCTCAAGCAATGAATTTAATTAAAGACAAATCCATACTTCTACTGGAGACATCATAGTGCAATTACAGAACATCAAAGAGAAAGAATGACTTGAAAGAACTTCAAAAGTATTACTTCAGCAAGAAAGAATATGAATCATAAAGGGGAATGAGATGAATCATAAAGGGGAATGAGCAGTGGGCCAAGAGGGCAATAAAACATGTTGGCAAATCTAATATCGATGGATGATAAATCATAACTATTGAGAAGTTAAAAGCATGGAGGTCAGCTTGGGGAGTGGTGTGCACCTGTAGTCCCAGCTACTCAGGAGGCTGCCATGGGGAGATGGCTTGTACCCAGGAGCTCACATCTCCAGTGGGCGGGGATCGTGCTCTGCGTTTCAGCCTGGGCGACAGAGAGGGACCCTGTCTCTTAAAAACAAAACAAAACAAACCAAACAAACAAAGAGTGGAGGAGGAACTAAAATTCTAGATGATATTCCACAATAAAGTTATATGAATTCCATATAATTCCATGATATGGAAGCTAGGGGGAAAGAGAATGTAGAGGGAAATTAAGTTCAGGCAGGACCGTTATGCTCATGGATTCTGGAAGGTCCTCTGCATGGGTAAGGTGTACGCTCTGTACTGTAGCAGGACGAGCTGCAGACAAAACCTCTGACACCGAGTTGTAGAAGGAAGGGCTTTATTCAGCTGGGAGGATCAGCAAGCTACTGCCTTAAAATCTGAGCTCCCCGAGTGCATAATTTCTGCCCCTTTTAAGGGCTCACAACGCTAAAGATTTCATATGGAAGGGTCGTGATTGATTTGAGCAAGTAGGGGGTACGTGACAGGGGCTGCATGCACTGGTGGTCAGAGAGAAACAGAACAGGGCAGGGAGTTTCACAATGTTCTTCTATACGATGTCTGGAATCTACGAATAACCACGGTTTCTAAGTTATGAGCTGATTTTTAACTACTGGGTTTAGGCCAGACACGCCCAGGCCTGGTTTCGGGCCTGGCGCCAGGCTGCCTGTCTTTGGTTTTATTTCCTTGTTTTTTCTTAAAACAGGTACTGAGTATAAAACAATATAAAACAATATGAGAGGGTCTCTCTCTTTCCTCAGTACCTTTGCTTTTGGTGTCTTTTCTTCTCCTCCATGGGCGCTGCCTGTGTTAGGATCCACTTCTCCTGTGACAAGAAGATGGAAACCCTTTGCCCAATCGGAGTACACTCCATTCCCAACTTGCCCGCATTTCTTCACACTGATCACTGCAGACAATAGGGCTCCTTATGCATGTGCTACAGGTTGGGAGGGAACAGTTCGGAGCGCCCCTGCCTGAGCCTGAACTCTGCTAGGATTCAGTGCATGTCCGGGCATGCCTGGCCACAGGGCTTGCTTTTGTGAGTGATTCCATGGTAAGGGCACAAAAGAGCACTGGGCACTATGGCAGGCGGGAGCTGTGGGGGCTGGATTAAGAACACAGAACAATAAGATTCATCTTCTGGTCCAGACTCATGGCAAAAAGAGTGATAGGACTATTATCACCATGACCTCTGGGAGACACAGGGGTAGACTTCACTCTGTACTTGTGCCATGTGACCAAGTGTCCCATGAGCTGCCCAAGGTTAGAGATAACCAGGTCTATGCACATTTGTGTCTTTCCACAATGTCAGACTTTTACTGATGCTGTCTCAAACATAAAAGACATGAGCTACATGGAGTTCAGCGAGAAGGCAATCCTCCTTAGTACTTCTCATTCACTCAGTTGTCAGAGCCATGGGCACATAGGTCCAAGTCACTCCACAAATCAGTCATTATTGCAAACCATACATAATACTATTTGATCAATATGTAAATGTTATAAATTAAACATTCCACAACAAACAAAGTAACGTTTATCATCAAGAGAGAAGGGATAGAAAAAAACATTAATGAATCAGCCCAGGGCGACCAAAGTAGACAAAATAATCTTCTGGTCTGGCCTGCGGTAGCTGTTGGTCTTGCAAGGAAGAGTCTTTGATGCGGCAGAGCTTTGGGTGGCAGATGCCAGATGCATATCACAAGTGACAGCAAGACGGTGTCTCTAAGGTGGCCTTTTTGAGCAGGTGAGGTCCTGCTCTTTTAATGGCCACCCCAGAGTCCTCTGGTGAGAACTGATAGTGGAAGAGTGCGCTTAGTTATGTCCTTATCTGGTTAGATGTAGTCCTTATTGATCAGGCAAAATATCTGTTCTCTTTTGGCAAGGTGCCTTTTGAAATGTAAGGTGGAGTCTTTTTCTGAGATGGAGTTACTTATGTCACAGGAGCTCTGTACAAAGTGCCACACTTAAGACCACAGAGGGATTCTCTCCCATGGAATACAACTCTGTGGAGCACGAGTCCATTAAACATAGTTTATATTGACAACTGAGAGGACATGCAGGATGACATCAATAGGTGTGGTGGCTAGCTCCAAGACGGTTAGTGGTACCTGTCTCTTGGTATTCACACCCTTGTTCTCCCCACATTGTAACCATGGTTAATCTGTGCAACCAATAGCATATGGCAGGTGTGATGGCATGTCACTTCCAAGGCTAAGGCAAAAAGACATCATGGCTTCTTTCTTGCTCTCTTGAAGAGAGTAAGTTGCTGTGTCTTGAGCAGCCTGTGGAGAAGCCTACTTGGTGAGAAACTGAGGGCTCTTGATAACAGACAGAGAGAAACTGAGGCACAGCCATGTGAGTGACCCCTCTTGGAAGTAGCTCCTCCAACCCATCAAGTCTTCAGGTGACCGCAGCCCTGGCCATCTTCTTGACTGCAACTTCACAGGAGACCCTGAGCTAGAACCACCCAGCTGAGACAGTCCTGGATTCCTGACCATCAGAAATTGTATGAGATAATAAACGTTATCTTAAGGCATTGTAGCAATAGATAACTGATAAAACAACATTCTTCTAGAACAATTTTAAACAAATGGAATTAAATGTAATAAATCCTGTATAAATATTGATAAAACTCTAAATGTGTGAAATGAAAGTAAATGTTTAATACTAAGATATATTCAATAGCATGGTGGGGAAAATGTATTATGCAGGAGATATATTGGGAGAATTTATGAGATTTATTTGGGGAACACTGATAATTTCTCACTCCCTCACCTCCAGGAAGAGAATAAGAAGCTACTTTCCAACATAAACCTATTGAGAGGGAACTTCCGGGGCACACTGAGAGAACTTGGTGTGTGTTCTCTGCAGCTGGGAAGGGGAGATCTTAGATTCCTGCCTAACTCAGGCCTGAGAAAGCTGAAGTTGCTTGTGGCCAAAAGACAGATGACCTGCATTTCCAGGATTTGTTGGAGGGTTGAAGGTTTTCCATAGAACAAATATTTGCCACTCAGCATAGGGAAAGCCAGGCTGGAGCTCTTTTAAGTTCTTCCCAATAAGATCACATGAAGAGTAAAATTTGTTGGTGTATTGTGGACCACCAGATCAGGGCTGGTGGCAGAGTCAGGGGGTGGCAGCTGGACAAACAGAATCCATTGCCCACATCACAGGTCGTGTTGGGCTCTGCTGAACCCAAGGGTTACAAGAGTCTATTTTAGACATCGGCCAGGTCAAAAAGCAAGCCAAGTGAGAACCGTCCTGTCCTCTGACTATCTCTCTTCAACCCTGGTAGGAGAGGAGTTGAATGAAAGAGCAGAAGTCACTGCATCCTCGTTCCTAGATCACAGACTCTCTCACTGCTGGCCCTGGCTGGGGAGCAGCAGGGAGAGGAGAGGGAGGAGTCTTACCTATGGATGAAGTGTGAAGCATTGATTATTATCTTGGCTAGACATCTCTTCTAAGTTTTTTATTATGAGAATTGTTGAACATAAAGAAAGGTGTCCATCACCTAGATGTAATGATTGTTACTGTTTTGCATATTTGCTTCATCTTGTTTTTGCTGAAATGTTGGGTAGATTGAAGATGTGGTGTTTCACATTTCTGGATACTTCAGACTGCCTCTTCAGAGACTAAGGATGTTTTCCTGCATGCCACAGCAATGCTGTGGGATTAATGATGATTTCTTGGCATCTCCTGGTACTTGTACATATGTGGGTTTCCTAACTGTCTCTAAGGTATGTTTTCATATATAATTGGCTTGTTCATGCCCAGAAAGAAAAACTGGATACTTAACATCTAAACTGAGGCTGTTAATTTATGACTTAAAGTGACTCAGAACTGTGCCCAAAGAAAAACCATAATAATTTTATTCAGGAGTGGAGGAATTTTATCCCTGCTGAAAAAAGCTGAAAGACACAACAGAAAACCAGAGGAGAATGTGTATTCTCACAATTTCAAAAACAAGAAAAGTTTATGTCTTGTAAGGTGACAGGCACTGCTGGAAAGATGCTGTAATAAGTTTATTCATGTCTTTGAAACCCAGATGTTTCAAAACTGCACGGGAACCTTATACATTGCTGATGTGCATGCAAATTGGTGCAAATTCTATGCAGCGTGCTGCGGCTGAATCTATCAAAATTTTTAAAGCATACATTCTTTGATACAACAATCCCTTCCTATAAATAAATTCCTACAGAATTTGTTCTGTACGTATCCTTACCAGTGAAATAACAGTAAAAGGATTTGCCTTGCAGCATTGTTTGTAATAGCAGAAAATTGGAAACTATCTTAAAAGACCATCAGTGAGGGACTAGTTGAATATATGGTTGTATATATTATTATTTTTGTGATATATTACGTGTGTGTGTGTGTGTGTGTGTGTGTGTGTATGGTGTCTTAGCTCAGGCTGGCATAACAAAATACCATGACCTGGGTGGGTTAAACAGAAGATATTTCTTTCTCCCAGTTCTGGAGACTGGAAAGTTCAAGATCAAGGTTCCTGCTGCTGGGGTTTCTGATGAGTTCCTGGCTTGCAGACTGCCATCTTCTGGCTGTGTCCTCACATGACAGATAGAGAGCTCTTGTGTCTCCTCTTAATAAGCCTTATTCTAGGCATCACCCTTATGACCTCATTCAACTTTAATGACTTCCTCCTCTACATACAGTTACTTTGGGTGTTAGGACTTCAACATATAATTGGGGTGGGAGTCACAATTCAGTCCCTTGCTTGTGGCATGGTATTCCACAACAGAAATGCAATAGAATAAGCTAGCAGAAAGAATGAGGCTATATGTACAGATAGACTGTGAAGTGGAAAACAGCAAAGAACAGGATGAGGTGCTGAGTGCATGAGCTGAGTGCCCACATTTGCCCTCCTTATCCACTCTTGGCCCTTCCCCACCTGTTCCCTGCCCCAGAGTGACCTCTTTAAACTGCATCAATAGACTCTTGTACTCTGCCTCAGGTTGAGTTCAACCCATGAGGTGCTGCAGCAAAAGATCAGAGGGAGGAGAGGAACGACAGGTGATTATGCCCCTGAACCTCCCTGGAATGCTCCTCCGCTGGCTGTGTTGCTCACACTATGTCACCGTGCCCTCTCACTCAACTGTTGCTGGCTTTGGGCTTTTCCTATACCTTGGTAAAAGCCCATTTATTAATCTCTACTCAAATGACTCACTTTATGTGTGCCATCTGTTTTCTGTCAGGACTCTGGTTGAATCAGTACGTTAGCATTTGTGTTTTTTAAAAAAAACAACTGGTACGTATGTTTGGAGGGTGGGGTACATGCACTTATTTATGCTTAGAATATCTCTGGAAAAATGCAGAAGAAACTAGTAACAGTGGTTGCCTAGAGGGAAGGAAACTGGGTGGCTGGGAATAGGGGGAGAAGAGGAAGGGATATTTATGTTTGCCGCACCTTTTTTGTTCCTTTTAAATTTTGTACTCTATGTATGTATTACTTATTCAAAAATGAGGCTTGATTTAATTATTTAAAAATTAAAAAACAAAAACCTCAGAGGGACTTGGTGCCAGAAGGCTTCACAGGCAGCCGTCCCTGTAGCACCAGGGTACCTCCCTCCCGAGGGGCGCCTGCCTTTCCTGGCAGATACTCCAAGCTACCAACTAAACAAAAATACAAACAAAAGCATAATTAACAGGCTTCTTCCACTCTGCACTATGTAGATGAGAAGTGCAATGTTCTGAAAAACTTTGGTGCATTAACTCAGACTATATGCTGATACTTATTGGCAGGCAAGAGGTTCCTACTAAAGGCAGTAATTCATAACCACCATGAGCATGTGTGCTGACCACACATTTGTCCCTCCCCTGGTGGAGGTCAGAGCCACAGTGACCAGGATAGAGCCTGCTGGGGATTTTCACTTAGGCCCACCCTCCAATCCCGCTCTGACATCTTTGCCACACTAGGGACTCAAAACCACCGATGGCCTGGTTGAGCAACAGTAACACATCAGGGGGTCAAGCTTGGAGACCACACAGGAAGGCCTTATCTACTTCCTTTGGGCTTGGCTCTTTCTCCTGCTCCTCAGCTATGGCCGACCCATTATTTAGCAACATCTCTATTTTTATCATGCTCATTATACTGCAGTGCTCTTCATTTTCATCTCGTTATTGTTGGCGGGGTCATCCAGCGGCTTTGTCACCCAGGAGACAGGGAAGGAGGCTGCACACTCAGCTCTCTTCCCCAGGCCTGGCTAATCCATCATCTGACAATACATTGTTAGATGTCTGTCTTCTGGTTGTAGGGTGGCCACCGGAGCCTGTCAGTCCTTCCAGTTCTTCTTCCTGCCAGAGATGTCTAGTTTAATCAGCTCCCTGCATCGATCCTTCCCTGCTTAGACAGAAAAACATATCTATATTTTATAGAGAGATACGTAATTGATAGAGAAAACAGAACATGCATGCAAATCCTTTGTATGACTCTTTTGGGGGAGTAGTGTCTCGAAGTAACTGACTGCAGTATTGGAAGCATATAGGCTAGAATCACTCCTGCCCTAAAGAACACATGTTGCTGCTACTTCCCCAGCTAACATGACACGAGGGCTGTGGATAGAAGTCCCCAGGACATTATTGTAAAAAGGCTACCATAATTTTGCCCCAGTTCTGCAGCATCGCAAAACTGGTTAGGATCTCAAGGAGGTGACCACAGGAAAGGAGTGGACTGGGCACTGCTGTCAGGGGAATTGATATCCATTGTCTCCACCTGAGGGCCCTGCCCCTCTCTCCTCACATTCTGCTCTCCAGCCCCATAGCGGAGATATAGGGCTCTAAGTCCAAAGCCCTCCCACCCCGTGCCTTTTCTCATATGGTATATCTGCTAGAACTGCTTCTTCTTATCCTGTGAAACCCAGATCTCCACTGCTGCCTCTTTGGTGAACACTTCCTGGATCCCTACCCTACACCCGTCCATACCCCTCCAGCAAATCAAAACCCACTTTCCTCTGTGGTCCCATAGCACTTTGCTCCTGGAATTGTTGCAGTTGGTTGTCCACTGTCTGACTCTCCCATTGCTTGTACATCATCAGATTTTGCTGGGTACCTAATGCACAGAACATAGCTTAACTGAATAGTACTACATCCAGAATGCTAATTAGAGATACTTACATAAAGCACTGTCTTAGTCAGTTTGGGCTGTTATAACTATTGGGTGGTTTAAACAACAAACATTTATTTCTCACACTTTTAGAGGCTGGCAGTCTTGGGTTCTTGGTGAGATCCCTCTTCCTGGTGAACAGACAGTTGCATCCTTGTTGTGTCTTCACAAGGTAAAGAGAGCTGTGGTCCCTTCATCCCCTTATAAGGGTTACTCATCATGCACACTCCACCCTCACAAACTCATCTAAACCTATTTACCTTCCAAAGACCCCCCACTTCCAACTACCATCACACTGGGGATTAGGACATCAATATATGAATTTTGGAGGGACATAAACAGCTCAGAGCAAGCATCTAACAATTTATGGTTTGCTTTTGGGCCAGGCACTGTGCTGAGAACTTCACAGGTGCTGTCTCACTTAATCCTCACCACAAGCTACAGTCTCCCCATCCAGCAGCTAGAAGACCAGGGCTAGAAGAGGGTAAGTAACTTAGTCAAGGCCACATGGCTAGAAATGATAAGCAGTTGGACTTACATCCAAGTCTGACTCCACAACATTTATTTCTTAAACTTTTTAAATCCAAAAATAATACCTGCATATGGTAAAGAATAAAAAAACCTAACTCCCTTGAAAGATAAAAAGTAAGTGTCCCTGCTACCCAGATCATCAACACTTCTCCCAAAAGCAATCACTGTTGTCAACTCCCTTTTTCTTTCTAAAATTAGTCTAAATTTAGTCTATACATATACTCTTCTGTTTGCTTTCACAAAGTAGCATATGCTAGATATTCTTCTACACCTTGCTTTGTTTTCACTTTACTTATATCTTGGAGATTGTTTCATTATCAATGGCTACAGATCTAGCCTCATTCTTTTTAACAAATGCAGAGTATTCTATAAACGGATATGCTATAACTTATTTAATCAACCCCTGTCAATGGGCATTCAGTGGTTTCCCATCTTTTGCCATTATATTGGGGCTCTAAAGTGTATCCTTGTCCATAAGTCCCGGCACAAGCTCCATTGCATTTAAATCTTTGCTCCCTCTGGAACTTTTGGCATAATAAATGAGGTTCAGAATCAGTAAAGCATGTGCTTTTGACCACTTACACTCTGCGATGCCAAATATCTTACCTGGTGCATAGCAGATGCTTGTAAATGGTTACCAGTAACAATGGCAATAGTGATACTCACAGCAGCATCCAAGGCAGCACAGCCTCAGGGAACGCTGTTGGATATAGGAAGAGGCCATTAGTCCACAGCATTAAGGAGGGCTACCTGGAAGTCTTCTAACCCTCAGTAAGACGAGGACCTAATAGTCACTTACCCATCAGAATGAATGGGTTTGCAGAACTTTCCTGAGAGTAATTTTTGACATGGGGAGGGAAGAAAGACATCACAAGAATATAGTGATGGGATGCAGCTGAAGGGTGCTGACACAGGATGGAGGAGCTTCTGAAGGCACACTCTTGGTGATTTGTTTAAGGAACTCCTAGTGAACAGTTCAGAAGAACCGCTGTCTGCACAATATTCAGTGGATGCAGACTAACAGGGATGGCCAAGCACCAGAGGAAATGGAGGCAGGTACTTGTGTTAGGAGAGGTGATGGGCAAGGAAACAAAGCTAGCAGGGGCCACACCAGACATCTGAACACAGAACGGACCCTTTGGTTGCATGACAACACACAGGGCTTATGGCAAGCAGTAAGAGGCTCCTTTTGGGGACTGGGTGATGAGACACCTTCACTCCCTAGACGGTTGGCGCACACAATGCAAAGCAGATGCTGTTCTTCAGCTTCGGAGTTGATGGGAACAAACAAATCCCCTGCTGGGTGGAGGTTGGGGTGTCACAGAGAATAACTGATCAGTAGGGTGTGTGTGTCCCCATACTTGGTAGGAAGACTTGGTATTAAGACATCGTAATAACAGCTAATATCAATCATAAACCAGGCCCAGATGTTAATTCATTTCCTTCTCTCAACACCCCTACAAGCGTACTCCCATTTTACACATGAGAAAACTGAGTCACAAAGAAGTTGACCCTCTAGAATTGGAGTCATATAACTTGTGTCTATTATCAAAATTTGGATATCAGTTTGGCTCTGAGGGATGCACTTACAAATGGCTGGCTGTCCCCTAAGATGTGGTCTTCACAAGGAGGGCCCCCAGCAGGGTGATCAGGCTTTAGGTCATGCCTGTGCCTTTTATAAGTCACTTGGCCCCACTCCAGGGACGGGCAGATGTCAGTGCTGCTCTGCTCCTTTCTGGTCCCCCTGGATGAAGATTACAGTGAAGGCACAAGCTGCTTCTCTGAATAATGCAACCATGGAATAGTGGGAGTAAGAGCACTGGACAGAGAGTCAGGAAGCCCAGGTCAGCAGATGGATGAGAGAGCCTAGGAGGAAGGAAGGAGATGGTCAAGCCTTCTGACCCAGCTCTGCAGGAAACCAGCTATGGGCTGAACACAGAGGTCCCCAGATCCATCCGTGTTAAGCAGGCTCCAGTAGGGGTCAGCAAATGCAGGGGTTAGAAAGGGAGGGTGTAGCAGGCCTCTGGCCTCACACCAAAGTCTACTGATTAGATGAGCCAGGACGTGCCATCACAGGGATCACAGCTTGCTTCTGCTTCAACTTCTTAGCAAGCTCTTGCCTCCACCATCCTGAGAGAGGTAGGCTGACTCCTGTGAAAGGCACTTGGGTCATCTTTCAGGGGAATGCTCCTTCCTCCTCCCTGCCCCACCCCCTACCCAGGGCTAGATGGATTTGCTGTGCTCTGATTTTACCATGTCTCCAGACACCTACCAGCTGGCCTGGCCAGGGACAAGCAAAACATGAAGTCAGAAAAGAACAAAGCCAATTTCATTTAGCAGTCTAAGACCTTGACTTCACCAGCCCCAGCCCCCCACTCCCACACCCATCTCTAGCTCACTGCTCAGACAGAGGGAGTGCCCCTTCATCAGCTGCACTTGTGAGAACCACAGTGTCTTCGGGTCCCTGTCCTGGCTCTCATCTGAGGGGTGCTTTGAGCTGTCCTTCTACCCCCGCAGGTTGTCATGGTGACTGCCGCTCAAACTCTCCATTGGACAGAGCAGCAGATTGTCTCCATGGTGATCAAAAGGATCTGTGAAGAAAGGATGTTTGGCCTTGGAAACAAACTCATGTTAACACTCCTGGGAAATAAGCCTCTTCCGGGGGCATCAGAAGAGATTCTCTTCCTTGTGACACAGTTCTTCAGCCATTCCACTGGCCCAGAAAGCTTAGCTTTCTAACGGTTGATGCCATCATCTGTGTTAACATTCTAGCTATAGAGGATGCCAACTCCAGATTCCTGGCTGTGCCAAGGAAAACTTGCAAGTCAGGAAAGTATAGCTGAGATGCTGAAAAGCACCTGCCCTTTCAGTGCTCTGCGGCAGCGCCCCCTGCACACCTTCCTCCCCAGTCTCTGTGGAGCCTGGCTTCACTCCCACTCTGACAAGACGCTGGGCCCACTTCTTCCTGATAGGGTGTGAACTGATACAGCTGAAAACAATGCTCTTCCATCACCCCGCCTCAAAACATGTGAATTTTAGGAGAACCTTTGATAACAAAACAAACAAGTCTCTACTGTTGCCCAGCAGTCTCTGGTAGATATTTTTCTGCCCCATGTACGCATATTTCTTTTCTATCTTTCATACCTTGAATCTTGGCTGTTGCACAATTAAAGCTCACAGTATAGCAGGGAGGTGGCTAGGGCTCTTTGAAACACGTAGCCCCTTGCTAATCTAACACTTGCACTCCTGGAATCAGGCTGAGCTAGGTCAAAAGAGATTGGCTTTCCTCCCTTTGCCTTTCAGGCAGGAACCATTTCCCTACCTACCTCAGGCAGCCCACAACTTCTTGTCTCTCCCTATCAATACTTGCTTTCAAAGAAGCATCAGAAACCCATTCACACCTGAATGTGGCTAATAACAGATTAAAGTATATTCTCCCCCAGGGAAATCAGAGATTAAATTGTAAGGAATAATTCTTAAGTGGAATTTAGGCACCAGCTCAAGGATCCGTGCTACAAGAGTACAGTTTGAACTTTACTCTTAGAAAGAAAAAGAAATTACATGGGTCTCCTTTTCTCCAAAGCATTTATTTTATTTTATTTTTTTTTTTCTTTTCTTTTTTGAGATGGAGTCTCGCTCTGTCGCCCAGGCTGGAGTGCAGTGGCGCAATCTTGGCTCACTGCAAACTCTGCCTCCCGGGTTCATGCCATTCTCCTGCCTCAGCCTCCCAAGTAGCTGGGACTACAGGCACCCGCCACCATGCCCAGCTAATTTTTTCGTATTTTTAGTAGAGATGGGGTTTCACCGTGTTAGTCACGATGGTCTCGATCTCCTGACCTCATGATCCGCCCACCTCGGCCTCCCAAAGTGCTGGGATTACAGGCGTGAGCCACCGCGCCCAGCCTCTCCAAAGCATTTCTTTACACTTGCAGACTCCCTTGGGTGACAAAGGGAGTTGGTTTTGTTTCAGCTCCTATTTCGAAAACCTAGGATGTGATTTGTCATAAAATTCTGCCACACTGAAGCTAGATATAGCAGCACACTAAGAGAACTCTACCTCCACTGCCCAATGGCACTGCTTCCTTCCCAGCTGCCTGGCTCGAGGGCACAAGCATGGTGGTACTCACCAGCATATTCAAGTGGGGCAGCCCACCATAGGCAGCCACTCCCCCAGCTGCCTCCTCGTCTTCACCTCCTCTTCGTGACCCTGAGTTTCTCCTAGGATGCCTCACTCGCTAAAAGCAAATCAAAAAGTATTTTTCAGATACACCTAAGTTCGAGTATGAGCTTCGCCACTGATGTCACTGAGTGACTGTCTGCTTGAATTTCTCCAAAAGTAGAGTATAAGACAGGTAAATCCTTTGTGATGTGGCTTTGGGGGCAGCAGGGAGGGGACAGGGAGAGAGATTCAGGTCAGCAAACAGAGCTAATATAAATAAGGATGCGGTGTGGGGTCGCTGCTGTGGGCAACAGGAATCAATTCCACCAGGACCCACTGAGAAATTAACAGAATGTCTTCCTGCCCATGGGAGGAAAACTATTCCCTGTCCCGTGATCGTTAACCCTGTGCTTCTGACTGGTGCGTGTTTGAGGTGAGTCTTGGCTCCCTGGGAACCATCCACCTGGGCTGAGCTGGGGGCGCCGGAGGGATGACCACGCTTAGGCAGGTTACCAACCGTTTCCAGAATCTAGGTTCTTCACAGGCAACCTCTGCCTCACAGAGCTGTTATAACCTATAAATGAGAGAACTCCTGAGACACTGTTAGCACAGTGCCTGACCCAAAATAAAAGCTCAATAAATAGCAGCTACTATTCCAGTGCTGCGACTGGAGATGTGGGAGCGCCTCTGTCGAGCCCTAAGGCTCTGAGAGTCTGTAGTCCCCACCCCACCCCCATCTCTCCGGCAGGATCCAGATGGGTAGGACTGGAAGTGACACAGGAAATGGCTGCTGAGGAAGCAACCTGATTTCCAGATCTAGGAAACTCCAACAAGTTTTTGCTTATTTCTCAAAAGAAAGACAACCCCAGTAGGGCCTGGAGTGCATGAGGCAGAGAGGTCTGTAGCTCCGGAGTGGCCAGGCGGGTGGAATCCTCCACTTTTCTTTCAAAGAAGGAACAGTTTTCTTATATGGTTTGCCACTGCCAATGCACCAGGCTGACCCTTCAGAAGAGGAATTCATTCATTCAGAATTCATTCATTTATTCAACAAGCCTTCACTAAGGACTTCCTATGTGCCAAGCTCCTTGTTGGAAGCAGGGCCTTCAGAAATGAAAGGTAATCCCCAAGCTAAGAACAGAAAGGTACGGCAATGATGCCCATGCACTATAACAAGTGCCACATTAGAGGCTGCCCTGGAAGGTGAATTCCACCAAAGGGAGCAGCCTGTAAAGGCTTCTCGAGAAGAAAGGACACAGCACTTGGCACTCATGAGGCCCTATAAGTCATTCAATGGGCATCAGTGAATGCTCCTAAGGACAAGTAATGTTTACTAAAAAAAAAAAAAAAAAAAAATTATAGACTGACCAGGGAAACAGAGGTCAGGATCTGAGAAGAGTTGTCTGCCACACAAGGGAATTTGGCCTCATCCTAAAGCTGATGGAAAGCCACACCAAAGAATGTATTCAGTACCCCTCAGTCCATCCCCCCTGCTGTGGTTTGAATGTGTCTCCTCTAAAATTCAGGTGTTGAAACTTTTTTTTTTGAGACAGAGTTTCGCTCTTGTTGCCTAGGCTGGAGTGCAATGGCACGATCTCAGCTCACTGCAACCTCTGCCTCCCAGGTTCAAGTGATTCTCCTACCTCAGCCTCCCAAGTACCTGGGATTACATGCATGTGCACCACGCCCCGCTAATTTTGCATCTTTTGTAGAGACCAGGGTTTCACCATGTTGGTCAAGCTGGTCTTGAACTCCTAACCTCAGGTGATCCACCCACCTCAGCCTCCCAAAGTGCTGGGATTATGGGTATGAGCCACAGTGCCCGGCCAGGTGTTGAAACTTAATGGCCAGTGTGATGGTATTGATGTGGGACTTTAAGAGGTATTTAAGTCAGGAGGACTCCTCCCCTTATGAATGGGATTAAGGCCCTTATAAAAGGGGCTTCACAAGCATTCGGCTGTCTTGCCCTTCACTCCTGCCCTGTGAAGACACAGCGTTCCTCCCCTCCAGGGGATGTAGCACCGAGGAGCCATCTTGGAAGCAGAGAGACCAGGTCCTCTGTAGCCAGCACCTTGATCTGGAACTTCCCAACCTCCAGAACTGTGAGAAGCTGTCTTTTACAGATTTCTCCATCTCAGGTATTTTGTTGTAGCAGCACAAATGGACTAAGACACCCCTCATTGTCATAAATGCTGCAACTTCTACATCAACAGTGATGTTCTAATCTATAAATGAAGACAGAATCAAAAGCAAACAATAGGCCTCTTTGCAAATAAACTTTTGGTAGCTGTTTAAAATCACCACAAACAACCAAGACCTTTCTTCCCTTGCCTTTGCTAATTGAAAATTTTTGGCCAAGCACAGTGGCTCACGCCTGTAATCCCAGCACTTTGAGAGGCCAAGGCAGGCAGATCACTTGAGGCCAGGAGTTCGAGAACAGCCTGGCCAACATGGTGAAACCCCATCTCTGCTAAAAATACAAAAATTAGCTGGGCGTAGTGGTGCGCATCTGTAGTCCCAGCTACTCAGGAGGCTGAGGCATGAGAATCATTTGAAACTGGGAAGCAGAGGTTGCAGTGAGCTGAGATGGTAGCACTGTACTCCATCCTGGGAGACAGAGCAAAACTCTGTCTCAAAAAAAAAATGAGAAGAAAATTGTTCATACACTATCCTGAGTAACCTTTATCCTTTCACTAAGAAAGTTCATAGCATTGCTGTGGAGTCCCAGGTACAATACTGTGATGATTAATACTGAGTGTCAACTTGATTGGATTGAAGGACACAAAGTATTGATCCTGGGTGTGTCTGTGAGGGTGTTGCCAAAAGAGATTAACATTTGAGTCAGTGGGCTGGGGAAGGCAGATCCACCCTTCATCTGGTGGGCACAATCTAATCAGCTTCCAGCAAATATAAAGCAGGCAGAAAAATGTGAAAAGGAGAAATGGGCCTAGCCTCCCCCAGTCTACATCTTTCTCTCATGCTGGATGCTTCCTGCCCTCAAATATTGCACTCCAAGTTCTTCAGTTTTGGGACTGACTGGCTCTCCTTGCTCCTCAGCTTGCAGACAGCCTATTGTGGGACCTTGTGATCCTGTAAATTAATACTTAATAAAATCCCATATATATACATATATATTCATTCAATGAATATATATATATCCTATTAGTTCTGTCTCTCTAAGAGAACCTGACTAATACAAATACATACTGAATGGATAGATGAATGGGAAGGGGGACTATCGGGGATAACCTCACCCCCGATATTTATCATGTGTTGTTTTCTATTTCCCTAAGCATCTCGGCTGGTTTGAGAAATAAAGGGAAAGAGTGCAAGAGAGAAATTTAAAGCTGGGTGTCCGGGGGAGACATCACATGTTGGCAGTTTCCGTGATGCTCCCCGAGCCGTAAAACCAGCAAGTTTTTATTAGTGATTTTCAAAAGGGGAGGGAGTGCATGAATAGGGTGTGGGTCACGGAGATCACATACTTCACAAGGTAATAAAATATCACGAAGCAAGTGGAGACCGGGCAAGATCACAGGGCCACAGGATGGGGTGAAATTAAAATTGCTAATGAAGTTTTGGGCACGCATTGTCATTGATAACATCTTATCAGGAGACAGGGTTTGAGAGTAGACAACCTGTCTGACCAAAATTTATTAGGCAGGAATTTCCTTGCCTAATAGGCCTGGGAGTGCTACAGGAGACCGGAGCTTATTTTGGCTTCCACCGTAAAAGGCAGTCACCTTAAGGGGGCCATCTATAGACCTACCCTCAGGGCGCACTCTCTCTCTCAGGGATGTTCCTTGCTGCGAAAAAGAATTTAGCGATATTTCTCCTATTTGCTTTTGAAAGAAGAGAAATATGGCTCTGTTCCACCTGGCTCACTGGCACAGTCAGGCTCCAAGTCTTATCTCCCTTGTTCCCTGAAGATTGCTGTTATTCTTTTCTTTTTTAAGGTGCCCAGATTTCATATTGTTCAAACACACATGTTCTACAAACAATTTGTGCAGTTAACGCAATCATCATAGGGTCCTGAGGCGACATTCATCCTCCTCAGTTTACAAAGAAGATGACGGGATTAAGAGATTAAAGTAAAGACAGGCATAGGAAATCACAAGGGTATTGATTGGGGAAGTGATAAGTGTCCATGAAATCTTCACAATTTATGTTCAGAGATTGCAGTAAAGACAGGTGTAAGAAATTATAAAAGTATTAATTTTAGGGAACTAATAAATGTCCATGAAATCCTCACAATTTGTGTTCTTCTGCTGCAGCTTCAGTCAGTCCCTCCTTTTGGGGTTCCTGACTTCCTGCAACAGGGGACAACGGTAATAATGATAAATGCAATGAGCAATGATGCATACCTGCTTGCACAGACATAGACTGTCTTTAATAACAGTAATTGCCTCCAGAGAGGGCAACTGAATTCTAGAGTTTGAGGGTGAAAGAGAGACTTACTTCTCACTTTTCACTCTTTCAAAGTACTTAAATTTGTCACAAAATTAATCATAAAAAAAAGTTTTAAGTAAATATAAGTGCTGTCAATACCCTCCAGCCAAAGACCACCAGGATCACAACTATGATCAAATAAAACTGGTTTTATTTATTTGCCACAATAAGGGAGAACACACACCATGGGGATCTGCGGGGCATCTCAGTAAGAGAATGTTAGAAAGGACTTATAGGATTTAGCTTGTGTCAGGAGATTTTGAGGAGGATTCAAGGAAACAAGGCTTTCTTTGCCCTGGATTGGATCCTGCCGGGAAGCAGGGGTAACTCTCTGATTACAGTCTTAACCATAAGTATCTTAACAGTTTGAGTCTAGAAAGAGAAAGGAAAGGAGCAAAGTTAAAGGTGCTTTTGATAAAGCAGCAGCAGTCACTCTTAAGCAGGCTGGGGGAATGGGTGTTTGGTCATTTTTGTAGTTTAGATGATATATTTAGTCCATTCTCACATTGCTATAAAGAACTATTCAAGACTGGGTAATTTATAAAGAAAAGAGGTTTAATTGGCTCACAGTTCTGCAGGCTGTACAGGTAGCATGGCTGAGGAGGCCTCAGGAAACTTACAATCATGACAAAAGACAAAGGGGAAGCAGGTATGTCTTCACATGGCAGAGCCGGAGAGAGAGAGCAGAGGGGAGGGTGCCGTACACTTTGAAACAGGCAGATCTCATGAGAACTCTATCCTGAGACAGCACTCAGGGGATGGTGCTAAACCATCAGAACCCACCTGATGATCCAACCACCTCCCACCAGGCCCCACCTCCAACACTGGGGACTAAAGTCAACATGAGATTTGGGTGGGGACACAGAGCCAAACCACATCAAATAATAATTTATTTTGCCTGTGTTCAGACATGATTACAGAGTAATCTTATTTTTGTCTTTATGCATCAGGTTAACAAAGTGACCTGGTCTGAAGGTGGTGTTTCCAGAAATTGTTTATGTTCAACAGAGCACCTCCATCTAGCTGTAGGGCCAGGCCAGCTCCTATTAACACTAAGGCCTGGCTGCCAGGGTTGCTTTTCTCTTTTTCAGTGCCTTTCAATCAAAGGAGTACAGATGTTAATTCAATTCTTTACTTTTACTATACTGCCTGAGTGGTACAGAAATTGACCTGATTTTTTAAAAATTATTGATTGAATACCAAGTAAGGATCACTTCAGCAACTTTTTGAGACACCAAAGTCCTTTAATAGAAGATATTCTAAAACTCCAGTGGGCAGGAGCTTTGAGGATGGGCCTGCTGTTGGCTGGGACGCAGTGGGGATCAGTCAGGCTCTCCGACCACCCATAGGTATGACAGTGAAATCATTTGGACTTATCGGTGGGCTGGCAGAGGTTAATGTCAGCTTGGCCATCCCATCTTCAAGAACTGTTCCTATTCAAATCCAGAAGTTCCTGCTCTGGGGAGGTCGGCAGGGAGCAGCAGGGGGAAGAACTTCTTAAAGTATCATCAATGCCTGAGACCAAGAAAGCAGGGAAACCTGGCATGGGGCTTTCTCATGGACAAGCCCACACTGGGAATTAAGGAACCTGATTTCTGGATAATTTCTCCCACCAGCCCTCCACATTGTCAAGTCCCTGGCCCCTCTGTGGCCATCAGTTTGCTTGTCTATAAAATGGCAAGGGGAGAGGAAAGGTGGAGGTAAACTAGACTTTTGTATTATCTTTTCCAGTTCTCTCTTCCTTAACTCTGGGGTGTGGCTGCTCCCAAGGCAGATGATGGGCAGGTTTCAAACTCTTCTTGAAAAGGTTAGAGACCAGGTGCACTGGAGTAAAACCAGCAGATTTGGCAGGAAAAACACAGCCTTTATGGCAGGCATGCAGGCTTACATCAGGTGAATCCTCAAGCAGTTACACCTCCCCACAGCTGTGTCAATGCTTAACCCCAACAAGTGAAGCAAGGCAGGAATAGAACCAAGCCTCCCTGAAAGGTTTGGCAGGAAGTTAGCTGATAAACTTCAGGACAATGGGGAAGAGAAGAAAGGAGTTAGAGGAGGATTCTGGAAATGGCTCTCCCTGATGTAGACTGTTTTGTAGTTGGGGGTTGGAGGGTCCTATGATCTGAATGTAGCCCCTAAAATTGATAGCTAAAACTTAATGGCTAGTGTGATAGTATTAAGAGGTGGGATGTTTAGGAGATGACAAAGTCATGAGTGCAGAGCCCTGACGGGTGGGATTAGGGCCCTTATAAAAGGGCTTGAGGGAGTGGGTTCATGCTCTTCTGCTCTTCCAGCATGTGAGGGCACAGCAATGGGGTGCCATCTTAGAGGCAGAGAGCAGCCCTCACCAGACACAGAATGCTGGCATGTTGATCTTGGACTTCTCATGCTCCAGAACTGTGAGAAATAAATGTCTGCTCTTTATAAATTACCCAGTCTGCAGCTGGGCACGATGGCTCACGCCTGTAATCCCAACACTTTGGGATGCCAAGGGAGGCAGATCACCTGAAGTCAGGAGGTCAAGACCAGTCTGACCAACATGGAGAAAGCCCATCTCTACTAAAATACAAAATTAGCTGGGCATGGTGGCGCATGCCTATAATCCCAGCTACTCCGGAGGCTGAGGAAGGAGAATCACTTGAACCTGGGAGGCGGAGGTTGTGGCGAGCTGAGATCATGCCACTGCACCCCAGCCTGGGCAACAAGAGCAGCAAAAAAAAAAAAAAAAAAAAAAATTACCCAGTCTGTGGTATTTTGTGATAGCAACAAGAACAGGCTAAGATAGAAAGTGATGGTTTCTTTTCCTTGGCATCCCATACTTCCACCTCTTTCCTGTTAAAAGAACCCAATAAAAGAGGACACAAACAAATGGAAGAACATACCATGCTCATGGATAGGAAGAATCAATATTGTGAAAATGGCCATACTGCCCAAGGTAATTTATAGATTCAATGCCATCCCCATCAAGCTAGCAATGAGTTTCTTCACAGAATTGGAAAAAACTGCTTTAAAGTTCATATGGAACCAAAAAAGAGCCTGCATTGCCAAGACAATCCTAAGTCAAAAGAACAAAGCTGGAGGCATCATGCTACCTGACTTCAAACTATACTACAAGGCTACAGTAACCAAAAACAGCATGGTACTGGTACCAAAACAGAGATATAGACCAATGGAACAGAACAGAGTCCTCAGAAATAATACCACACATCTACAACCATCTGATCTTTGACAAACTTCACAAAAACAGGAAATGGGGAAAGGATTCCCTATTTAATAAATGGTGCTGGGAAAATTGCCTAGCCATAAGTAGAAAGTTGAAACTGGATCCTTTCCTTACTCCTTATACGAAAATTAATTCAAGATGGATTAGAGACTTAAATGTTAGATCTAATACCATAAAACCCTAGAAGAAAACCTAGGTAATACCATTCAGGACATAGACATGGGCAAGGACTTCATGTCTAAAACACCAAAAGCAATGCCAACAAAAGCCAAAATTGACAAATGGGATCTAATTAAACTAAACAGCTTCTGCACAGCAAAAGAAACTACCATCAGAGTGAACAGGCAACCTACAGAATGGGAGAAAATTTTTGCAATCTACTCATCTGACAAAGGGCTAATACCCAGAACCTACAAGAACTCAAACAAATTTACAAAGAAAAACAACCCCATCAAAAAGTGGGCAAGGGATATGAACAGACATTTCTCAAAAGAGGACATTCCTTGTATGGGCTATGGCAGCTCATCATCACTGGCCATCAGAGAAACGCAAAATCAAAACCACAATGAGATACCATCTCACACTAGTTAGAATGGCAATCATTAAAAGTCAGAAACAACAGGTGCTGGAGAGGATGTGGAAATAGGAACACTTTTACACTGTTGGTGGGATTGTAAACTAGTTCAACCATTATGGAAAACAATTATGGCGATTCCTCAGAATCTGACTTTAAAGTACCATATATGACCCAACCATCCCATTACTGGAGTATATACCCAAAAGGATTATAAACCATGCTATAAAGACACATGCATGTATGTTTATTGCTGACACTATTCTAATAGCAAAGACTTGGAATCAACTAAAATGTTCATCAGTGACAGACTGGATTAAGAAAATGTGGCACATATATACCATAGATACTATGCAGCCATAAAAAGGATGATTTTATTGTCCTTTGTAGGGACATGGATGCAGCTGAAACCATCATTCTCAGCAAACTATCACAAGAACAGAAAACCAAACACTGCATGTTCTCACTCATGGGGTGGGAACTGAACAATGAATCACTTGGACTCTGGAAGGGGAACATCACACACCAGGGCCTATCATGGGGAGGGGGGAGGGTAGAGGGATTGCATTGGGAGTTATACCTGATGTAAATGACGAGTTGATGGGTGCTGATGAGTTGATGGGTGCAGCACACCAACATGGCACAAGTATACATATGTAACAAATTTGCACATTATGCACATGTACCCTAGAACTTAAAGTATAATAATAATAAAAAAAAAAAACTAAAAAAAAAACCCTTCAGATATGGGCTGACTGTGCTTTCAGTAAGCTGTTCAGTTTACTGAAATGGCCCAGGGAACCATTTGCTTTAGATGGAAGGACAGTTCATTTTTCTGGTAAAATCTGACCCAGAACATTTGAGACCCAAACTGCCTGGTGCTCTGACTGGGGTTATTGCTGAGGTTTCCAGACATCAAATCCACACTTGGGGTGCTTCAGGTCACCATGGACCCACCATTAGCATGAACATCCTTTGTCAATTGTCTCCAGAAACCAAATTACCTGAAATGGGACAAGAGAAGGCCCTGTATTCCTCCACTTCTCAAGTCCTCACATTGTAAAACTGTCCTGTTATTTACTTAGGGAAAAGTAAAGGGAGTTTTAAGATCTGCATGTAAACTTTATAGTATTAATTGTTGCATTTAAATAATTCTATTTTGCAACAAATAGAACACTGGTTTTGAAAGACCCCCCAAGCTCTTTTTATGTGTCTAGTTAATTAAGAGTTTTCTCTCTGATCCTCCTTTCCTGTCTTCCCTTCCTTTTAATTCTCTGGTTTCTTTCCGTAACCCCAAGAGACAGCCACAGGCACTGCTCAAACCATTAATGAGAGATTTGAGACTGGGCAGCTTGAAAGCTTCCAGTGAAAATTTCTAAACTTTACCCCTTGGGGAAAGTGGACTAATTGTCATTTTGTGCATAGGAAAGATTCTGTTTCTCCCTGGAGTCTCACAGGAGCAATGGATTAAGTGTTTTGTTTTTAAATATATTTGAACCCATGGACTATTACTTTCTAGAGACCTTGTAGCAGATGTATTGAGTTCCCTGACTCACACCCTCTTGCCCTTATCCTGATTTCAGACATGGCTGGGGTGGGCCATTTCCTGTGGGTCTCACCTCATTGCACTGTGGATGCATCTTCCTCTTTGATTGGGGGAACTGTGAAGGAGCTGACAATCCCGGGGCAACCCTTGATAGGTGGGAGATAAGAACCCATGAATGAATGCTCCATCTGCCATCCTACACTTCCAGAGGCATTCCACACTCTTATAAGAGGTCCTAGGGGGAAGGACATGTGGGGGCTCCCTCCATGATTCACCCCTGTAGTGGCTTTCCTGCCTCCCTAACTCTCTCACCACTCCCTCCATCATTCCTGCTCCCTCCCATATCTTGTCCAAATATTGAAAGCCTCGGGCTCTGCTTTCAAGAGACACAGAACACGACAGAATAGCCAGAGGAGAGAACTGGGCTCATAGAGCCTTGGCCATCATTTTGTCATGGAGGATGGTTAAGAAAAAGACTCAGATTCAAATCCCAACTTTGCCTCTTGCAAGCTGTGTGTGTATATCCACAAATTAACTTCTCTGGAGTGAGTAGCAATTAGAAAACATCAAAAGTTACAGATAAAATGATCAGCAAGGGGAGTCATTTCACTCACTAGGATTCATAAGAATGCTGCCTGTATAGAGGACAGCATCTTTTAGCCTTCAAGGGCTAAAGGGACAGAAACTTTAAACTTGAGTCCAGCCATCCAGTGCACACAAAACAGTCATGGCCTGCACTGCTCCTTCAGGTTCCTCCACCTGCCTCGACACTCTCCCAGCCCTACACATGAGGAGGCATGAGGCATACTGTGGCTTGTGGCCTTCATTCTGAACCTTGACCTGTGACCAGTCCTTCCATTTCCATCCTACTCCTGTCACTCCTTTACTTTGTCAATCAGCCAGTGCTTACCCTCACTATACAATTGACCAAAGGGACCATTTACTTTGGAAGGACAACTCCTCTTCTCGGCAAAATCTAATCCAGGATGTTTGCTGCTGAAGTCAACAGTAAATAAACACTGCCTCAGGCATGCACCCATTTCCGTCCTCACCTGACTCCACAGAACCAAGCCTCCATAAAAACCTCACGTTCTACTCTTCAGCATAGCCATACTGTCTCAAGTCACCCTGGGACCACCCCTTCTGTTATAATTTAGCACTGGGTTCCTCACCCTGGCACTGCCCTGACCTCCCTCCTGCTGGATAAGCCCAGCCTCACAAGCAGAACATTGGCAGGGACAGCTGGAGATACGCAGTGCCAAGGTGAGTGCTACATTACAGTGGACAAGAGGATCTCCCCCAACCACACAGTAGTCCGGAAAAAGCAAAAACAGGGGCTGAAGCTTGCACCACTTTTTATTCCAGGGTGTGAGGATAACATCCAGACAAGCATGGGTTGCCTGGGGAGTCACCAGACAGAGAACCCACGGGCTGGAATGCTATTACCCTAGTTTACCAGAATGCTTATCTGTGGCCATCCCTGCACACTCTAGAATTCCCCCATAGCCATAGGACTTTTTCTCTTTTCTCTTAAGGGATCAGAGATAAGGGAATTAACCTGAAATGTACAAGTAGGCAACAAAGTGCTCCCAAAGTGGAGAGTCTGCTATTCCAACTCCAGCCCCCCGAGTCTGACCCATCCTGAGGTGCTCTGCCCACACCTGAAGAGCTGTAAACTCAGTCCCACTCACTGCCTTTCATCACTTCCAGGGTTCCATTTCCTCCTCCTTCCCAGCTCCCAGACACTTCCAAGCCAACAGAAACCCTCTGGCTGTTGTTTTGTTTTTTGTTTCTCATTGATTAGCCCAGGTAATAGTTTCAGTATCACCCAAGGCTACTGGAAACCAAATAAATACTGAGGTGATTTATCTCAAGAAAGCACATGTGCATGGTTATCCACAACCAGTAGCCCCTGTGCTGGAAATGTGGACTGAGAAAGACTATGGGAGAAGGAGATGGGAGACTCAATCAGTCCCAGCCCTTGTCCTCACCCTACCCAGTTAGGCCACAAGACACTGCACTCTGTCCACTTAGGGGGCTGTGAGGCAGTCAAGGAGCATGGCAGGGTGGATGAGCTGAGTCAGAGCACAAAGGCCTTCCCTTCTCTCTGTTCCCCACTCCTCACTCCACAAGGCTTGGCTCAGCTTGGACCCAGGATGGGTATTTCAACAGAGGAAGAGGCAAGAGCCCTAAGTCAAGTGCAAATCCCCTCCACACCTCCCACATCCTTACCCACACTTTCTCCAACCCCTTCCCCTTGCTAAGGTCAGTCCTACTGTATCACACACACACGACACACACACACTTGCATACACACAAACACACATGTCACCAGGACTCCAAATACCCCCTTTGAGCATTGCTCGGCTATGTGCAAAGTCCTCTTCTCCCCACTGTGTACAGAAATGAGGCTTTCTGTCTTGGTGACGTCTCTCTGCTCTTACCTAGGAAGTCAAAGCTTTCCCTACTCTCATTGCAGGGAGGACAGAGATCAGTCCCCTGTCCTGCTTTCAAACTGCAGTTCCACCAGCCTCTCTGCAGCCAATCTCTCCACTCTTGGTGTCTCTCCTGCAAGCCTACAGGACATTGTCCCATCTTACATGGTTACTTTCTCTGCACTCAGCCCCTGAAGGTGAAGGAGAAGGTCATGGTGCTGAAGCGAGAGTGGCAGGGCCATGTTCACTGCCTTAGCTGTTCCAGAGCTACAGAACCTTTGAGTGAGTCACCTCTCTGGGCCTGGGCTTCTCGCCTGGAGAATTCAGCCTTCCATTCCTTGCTGCATCTCCTACTACACCTTGCTGTGTCTCCCCAGCTCATCCAGGCCGTAGAACCTTCCCCACACTGACTGAAGCCTCAGTGCTGAGACCTTATGCTTTTGGGTCACTGGAGAAGTTGGATCCCCACCATCCCCCACACTGGGATCCCTCCATTGGGCCACTTCAGGTGACATCCTGGCACTGAACTGTGGCCTGGACATGTCCCAAACCCAGGAAGACCTCGTTATCCATTTTCCTTCATCCTCACTCCAGAGTTGCTGAGTTTGGCTAGAAAAACCCCGTGTCTATGTTGCCTGATTCCACTATAAATTCACCCACTAGAACCTGTATGGGGCTCTGGGTAACTCAGACACTCTTCTGTTTGGCCCTGATTCTAAGTTGCACCTAGCTCAGTAACTGGTTCAAATCTCCCCTGGGACCCTGGGATGCCCACCACACACTGCCATAGGAGGGATTCACACCCAATTGCTGCATGAGAGAGGGCTGTGAACCAAATATTAGATGAGAATCACACACCTTGAAGTCAGGAAGGATTTTGGGGGACCCCCATTTCTCAGAAACTGAGGCTCCCAATCTTACTTCCCAGTCAGGCCAGGTTTGGGGCAACGACTCCACCAGGGGACTTACTCCAAGCAGTGATGATGCCACCAGCAAGGATCATGGAGGGCTGGAGAATGGAGACCTCATTTGAATTCCGGCTCTTCCTGTCTTCCTCTAGAAGCCACAGAAGCATTGACACCTGGCTCTGCTTTCTGGAGAACCCAGGCTGAGGGGTGTGCTTCCATAAGAATGCATTCCTTCAGCAGCCCATGGAGGTGGGTGACCTGAGGCTGACGCATGGTAGTACCCACCTTCCAGGGTGGGCAGCCTGGATATAGCACAGATGTCCAGGCAGGGAGAGCTGGTTTTAGGGAGGCCCAGCACAGGCGCTGCAGGTGGCCCAATTCCATGAGGAAGGAGGGAGGAAACAACTTAGACAGTGGGAAGAGAAGGAGCAGTAGGCAGGGCCAGGCACTGTTCAGCCGGAAGACCCTCCCTGCTCAACATCCAAAATAGTTTTGGAAGTAGGGACATTGAGGAGCTGTAAAAAGTGGTCTCTGAACCAGTGAGAAATGACTGCTCACCTCCAAGTGACTGTATTCCTCTTCCTTTCCATGGAGTTCCTGGAAAGGAGTGGGAACCTGGCTGCAAAAGGCCAGGAGGAGGGAGGTGATGCCCGGGGGGTCTCAGGCAGGTCCCTGGCACCTCCAGAGATCTTCTTGTATTTGTCTTTTATCTACTGCAGGGCCTGGGCCACAAAAGAGGCAAGTCTGCCATGTCACCCCTTCACCCTTTGGCTGCTGAGTCATAGGAATGCCTGGAGGAACCCAAGGAAGAGGCCACAGCAGCCTGGCTGGGGGTGGTTAGAAAGATTTCAATAGTTAAACCTATCAGGGTTGCCCCACTCTGACCTGGCTGTGGCTCCCCTGTCAGGCCACATTCAAAGGAGTAATTAAAGAGAATGAAATGAAGGAATAATAAGTGGGCAAGATTAAAGTGACCAGCAAAGGGTAGTGAAGCACCAGGAACCAGCAACAGTGATTCCCAGCATGAAGGGCCCAAGTGGGGAGCCAGTTGGTGGTTGAGGGGGTGTCAGTGGCCTCACAGGAGCTATAGTCCTTGGTGGACACAGCCACTGCCTTCAGGAAGGGGGCCAGGGAAACATGTGACCTCCCCAGTTCTACCCCTGAGTGAAAGCCTGAAAGCAAGGGAGCCTCCATGATGCAGTATGGAGGTCAGCCCGGCACCACGCCAGGCAGAGAAGGGTGGGGAGTGGATCTGGAGGGCCAAAAACACATCCAGACTCTGGTCTTGTCCATTACTATAATATTTCTTCCCATGTCTTGAGGATCCCAGAGGTGCATTTATCCCTTCACCATTAACCGTGCCGCCTGTTCAGATCCTGGTCTTCCCACTGAAAGACAGCATTCCTGCAACCCAATTTGTTCTTATGTTTAATGAGTAGGTCTCAGCTCTGATGGCACCTCCACCAGCCTCCCTGGAAGCCATGGTCCTCTGTGGTCCTGTGATGCTTTGCATATGATGTGCCTACCCTGGCTTGCCCACCACCCCCACACCCTCCTCTGCTCTACTCCTTATCTTTTTTATTCTGTACTTACTAACACTACATATAATATGTTTGTTATTTATTACAGTCTCTCCTGACTAGCATGTGAGCTCATAGGGCAGCAAATTTTGTTTCGTTCATTGCTATACCCTAAGCTCCTAGAACAGTGACTGGCATAGAGTGGTAGTCAATAAATGCATCAAATGAATAAACATGTTCTGCCTCACTTTCTGATGAGTGTTCTGCCTTCTGTCTTCCCACCACACTGAAAGACCTGGAGAGAGGTTTGGTCTTATTTATGTCCGTGTTCTCCAGGGTGCCTGGCAAAATGCATAGCTTGTAGTAAGATGCACAAATGCTTTTGTAATTGAACTATTCACTCCATAAGGACCCGTCCCCGGGTGGCGTGGAGAGGAGGCATTGTTGAAGGACTTCCATGAGACCAATGCTGGGGGTCAGCTTAGAAGTCTTGTCTCAGTTCCTCCCTCTGGACTGGTTCAGGACAACACTTATGGGTCACAAGAGGGGTGCTCAGGGCCACAGAAAACCTGAGGACCACTGTTGCCCCTCCACTGGGCTGAGCTTGGGTATGCATGCACAAAGGGTAGTGCCCCCGAATATGACTCAGGACAATACACAGAGCCCTTTCCAAGACAGTCGTGTGTTCATCCCAAGAGGAAGTTCAGCTCTGACTACTCTCTTCTAACTGGAACTACACACAAGATTTGGTATAACTGTTTTCTCTAGGTTCTCAAAGGCCTGTGTGGCCCAGAAAATGTTAAGAAGTACCAGCCTGGAGGACCCCTGGGAGAACCCCAGAATCTTTCCACCATCACCCACCACCACCTTGCTGAGCCCCCAGCAGGCCCAGTTCAGATAATGGAGCACACACAAAGCCTTCTGCAAGGCAGCACACTCACTCCCACCTCCGTGTGTCTGCAACAAGCTCAGGGCAGCTGGCGGTAGAGGCCTCTTCCCACCATGCTGCCCTGGGCTCTACCCTTGACAGACGCTTCCAGACTTGAGGATAAATTTGAGTTTATTTTAGGGGAAAAAAAATGCTTAAAGCACAAATTACAGAGAGGAGGAGCTGAGATCCTTCAGAGGCCTGAGCTTCTACTCCTTTCCCTTAAGGTTCCTCCAAAGCAACAGCTCCATAAAATCCTTCAGCTCCCCAGCCCCACACCGAGAACCCCACATGTTGATTGGATCAGCCAAATCTACAACAGTCATGCAGATAAGTCCTAAGGAGAATACTGAAGGGTTTTTCTTCTCCCTCGAGCCTAGCATGAGTAAGTCCCCAAATTTCTAGTCTGGCAGAATGGCAGACCCTCTCTCCAGATCCAAAGAATCACCTAGACACCCCGTCAGGCTCCTGGGCCTGGGACCGCAGCTGCACAGCCACCCCCACTCCCCTCAGAGCCGAGAGGAGAAGCCTGCCACTGCAATGTTCTCCCCGGTGATGTAGCTGGCATCTGGAGAGCACAGGAAGGACACGACTCCTGCACAGTCCTCCGGCTCCCCAATCCTGGATGGAAGGAGGACACAGTGTCAAGCATCTTGTACTCTGATTCTGCTGCTCTGGGGCTCACGGACGATAGGTGGGAGTGGGCTCTATGGGGAACAGGGTGGACGCAACAGGGCTACTTGCACCCTCCAGGGCCAGGGACTCCAGATTTCAGCAAAAAAGAATTGTCAGATGACAGGGAGGGGTCTGCTCTTGCAATAGACTCAACTGCTCCTGCCCAGCCACACACAGACCACCAAATCTCCAAATCCCACTTGCCTCTGCATCTGAAGATACTCCCTGAGGTACTTGAGGAGAGACTCATTCCCATGTAACTGGGGAAAGGGAAGAAATGAAAGAGTCAGTGCTACTAAAACAAGGAGATGGGCAGGGCCCCCGGAAGGCCACCAGGCAGAGCACCTAGGGCAGGTTTGCCCTTCTCAAAAGAAGGAGCATCTTCTCAGGATGGATGGACTGCACCATGGCTGAGTTCAGAGAACAATAAAGACCTCAGTCATAAGCATGCTGACCTAAGGATTCAGTCACCCCTTTATCCCTTAGTCACTGGGCAGGGTTCCCACTTAGCCAGACTGGGAGATGGAGGACACACCCAATCCTCACCACTTTGCTGAAGTCAGTCTTGATTACTCCTGGAACCAGGCAGTTTACCCGGATGTCCTTGGGGGCCAGCTCCAATGCCAGTGTTCTAGTGAGAGCCAGCAGCGCTGTCTTGCTGACATTGTAGACACCCAGCTCCTGGGAGGGGAATTGAGAGAGTGATTAGGATATGGGAGAGTGGGGGAAAGCATTGGTTGGATTTCTCACCTACAGGGATCTCACAGGCGCAGCAGCCGTCCCACCCACATGGAGACAAGCTCAGCCCAGGGCAGCAGGAGGATGGTGGGGGTCTGTCTCAGGCATTTTCTCTGTAAGGCTCTGAGGAAGAGGACAAAGTTGCCCTTCACCCTACACCACTGAGGAGCACAAGGACCAAGCACTTACCATTCTTGGAAAATAAGCTGCAACGGAAGAGACCAGGGTGACAGCACCCTTCCTGAGATGAGACAAACACAAGAGAAGCTGAAGCTAAGAGCTTACCACTGATGGTGATACCATCAGGCGGTCACTAAATGATGTAACCCTCACAGAAGCAACACAGGTCCTATTACTATCCCCATCTCAGAGTTCAAGAAACTGAGACTCAGAGAGGTTTAGTACCAGCCAATACATGGCAGAGCTGGGATTCCATCCCTATTTCTCATAAATACAATGTCCATGCTCAGAACCCTTATACTCTGCTTCCTCTCTTGCCGGGTGCTTGAAGGAGAGCGCAGGGTGGATTTGGTGAACAGGCACCCAAGGCTGATGGTGAGTGCCTATCCATGGGCAACCTCTAAGGAGCAGATGGGGTAAGGGAGACCTGAAGTGATGGTCAGGAACTTTCCTTCTACTGAAGACAGCCCCTAGCCAGTTCCTAAGGGTGTGTCTGTGAGGAGTACAGTCAGATCTGCAGGACCTAGAACACAGGCAGGGTCCCTGGAGACCAAGCGCGGGCATGAGGAAGGCTTTTTCCTATGGAGAGGAATGGAGCTAACCCTGTCATTGGTTTTAAGTTGGTAAGAACAGAGAGCAGGTAAGGTAACAATGACCAGCCAACAAGGTCAAGGAACTAAAGCATAGCCTTGTACCAAACCTGCTGATGTCAAGGCCAAGGAGACTATGCCTGGGCCCCTGGAATACTGCTCTCATCCTGCAGCCACTGGAATTGGGAATGGCAGCCACACAGAAGGTGAGGCAGGACAAGATAAGGGATGTGGAGATCCCAGAGAGACCTCTTCTGTCCTCCACCCACTACCGGCTGTGCTAGTGACTCTACTTTGGTGCCCAACTCAGGTCCCCAACTCCCATTGGTCCCCACCTCCACCCTGCAGTACCTCTTCTCCATGTAGGGCAGCAACTGGCTCAGCAGCAAGGCTGGGGACTTCACATTCACATTTAGGATCTGAAATCAGAGCAAAGCATGGATGAGGGCAGAGACATAGTCAACCCAGGTCCTGATCTCATAAGACGCTTGGAGCCCTGTAATTTGTGCAGCAGACCCAATTTGTGTGCAGGTACGAGAAACTAATCCCCCTTCTGACTAGTGCAAGAGGTATTTCCAATTTGCTAATGGTTTCATAGGCAGGCAGGCTAAGTCACAGGCCTGTGAGCAGAGCCCTGAAAATGTGAATTGTTCAGGACTGACACGAGGAAGGAAATGTTCAGGCCTTTCAAAGAAAATGGGGACTGGGGGCAGTGGGTCATGTCTGTAATCTCAGCACTTTAGGAGACCAAGGTGGGAGGATTACTCAAGGTCAAAAGTTCAAGACCAGCCTGAGCAACATAGTGAGACCCTGTCTCTACAAGAAATTTTTTAAATAATTGGCCTGGTGTGGTGGTGCACACCTGTAATCCTAGCTACTCAGGAGGCTGAGGCAGGAGGATCCCTTAAGCCCAGGAGTTTGAAGCTGCAGTGCGCCATGATCATGCTACTGCACTCCAGCCTGGGTGGCAGAGTGAGATCCTGTCTCTTAAAAAAAACAGCAACAACAAACTGTAAGCAGAGGCCTCTGGAGAAAGACTGAAGACAGTCTGATGGAGCGGAAGCAGGTGCTAGAAGCAAGGGAGATTTCTGGAACAGTCTTTTTTGTCTCTCTGAGCTTTCATTTGCTTGTGCTCTCGCCTTGTCCCCATAGAATTTAAGGCATACTCACAATGCAACAGCATAAAACAAATCAAATAGGTACAATGTGTGAAGAAATAGAGAAAAGGAAAAATCAGTGCAGAAAAATAAGAAAAAGCAAGAGTGAGGTTGGTGCCTACAGTTCACAGCATGTGATAAAGACTGAGCATTTACTCTATTATTTGGTTACCAAAACGCAGGCTGTGAAGGCCTACACACACCAGATTGTCGCAGACTTGGCTCTGAGCTTTCCTGCAACCAATACAAACAGGGAGACAAAACAGAATTGCCATTCTGGGAGCTAGATGTCTATGCTGATCCTGCTTGTGACTAAAGTCTGAATCCAGGCTAAGCCACACAGGTCCTGACACTCTGGAGGATCTGTCTGGTGGGTCTGGGAACAGGGGAGAAGTGAGAGAGGAAGTGGCAAGGAAAGATGCAGAGGCAGAGCCTGGGAGCTAAGGCAGAGCGCCAGGTGGGACTGACATGGCACCAGGAACCCCTCCTGCAGGGATCTATCCTGATTCAGGTCATCTGCATCCTGCATCTCTAGGGAATGAGACTGCACACCTGCAACTGACCAGGACTGTTCAATGTTTTTTCCACTCCCCGATCTCATGCCCACTCAATCCCTTGGATGTGGGCGGGGGAAATACTTAAGCTGAATGTTGCTGTGACCCATTTGACGACACGTTACCAGTGTGGGGGATGACCCCCCATGACTGCAAGAAGTGGCCCAGATGTCAGAAGAGGGTAACACCCTGAGGTCCCTAATAAGAAGGAATTGAGGATTAGGCTAGCTGTAAGGGTTTTCTGGACAAAATAGACCCCAACCAGCCCACAGGATATCTGTCCAAAACTCCATGTGCATCAGGCTGAGTGATGGGCTGAGGTAAGGCCCCTCCTAGACTCAGGAACAAAACCCATGCCAAAGAAAAGGTGAGACTCCCTCCCTTGATGAAGAAAACTGCCCCATTAGAAAGTAGGAGAGAGTAGCTCTGTGTGCCAAGTAGTCCTGAGCAGAGAACTACCCATGAGCCTGAAAGAGGGTGCACGCTGGAGTCACTGGGTAAGGAGAAGGATGGAGGTGATGTGGTTTTGGTGGTTTAAAAGATTAGAGGTTTCCCTAATGGTGAAACCTGCTAGAGAGAAGGGGGGGGGTCTGCCTGGAGATGGCCTCAAAACTGGCTCAAAAATAAGATGAATGGTAAGGAATTCTCCTTACAGGACACCTACTGAAAACTGCATTTAGTTGAAAGCAGAGCATCTGGTAAATTCTAAACTCATTTTGTGACAATTTCACCTCCGAGGTGATGGCAGATGTGATCGGGGACGAGTCATCAATGATTTCTGTCCAGTGGTACAGAATCGCTCACTGAAGGCCAAGTCCTTGGAGAACAGGGGAGAATCCAAGAAAGTAAGGTCAGATTGTTGGCATCTGCCCTCAGCTTCAGGAGGGAAGACTGCAAACAGTTTCGAGAAAAAGAGTCATGATCCTGTGAACTGAGACACTAAACAGGAAAATGATTCAGGAGGCTTAGGAGACTGTCAGCAATAAAATCCCAGCTATAAACTCACAAATGATCCTTTGGAGGCATTAAGAATATAGCTAAAGAGCCTGGGGAAGCAGCTCAGCAGGGGCTGCAGGGAGCTCAAATTTCAGATCATCTCTGAGGATGTAGCCAAGGGCACCCAGCCAAGGGCAGATAGAAGGGAGGGGCCAGCCTGAAGATGATGTTGGCCAATGAGAGTGCAGGAGCTAAGGAAGGCAGAACACACTAAGGCCAGAAGGCAGGGAACACTTTGACCCAGTGCTTAGGGCAGAGTGGGGAATGCTCACAATGGCAGAAAGAATGAGATTCATCACCATGCATTCTGACAGAGAGAACAGGGAACAAAACATGAGAGTGAAAGGAACATAAGTCATTGGGGAACAACTGGGCCCAAGATGGGCTTCAAGGCCTTTTACAAGGTCTCTCCCAGTCCCTTGTGGACCAGGTGGCAGAATCCTTAAATGGACTGGCAGCAGGCTGGGATGTCTAATCCCCTGGAATGCTGATGGCTGGATCTGGTCCTGACAGCAAGTTCTTGTAGACTCAATGAGGAGCCCCCTTCCAGGAGAGAGTGAGTCTCCGCAAGAGGCACAGGTCACCAAAGAAAAACACAGGACCTGTATCTTCCTCTACAAAAGGGTGCAACACACAGAAATGCTTGACTTTTACAGAGAGACTGTGACTAACCATTCACAGCTGTATCCCTAGAGCCTGGAATGGTGGTGCCTGGCACACAGCAATAAATATCTGCTGAATGATTAAATGCAAAAGGGATGAGAAGAGAAAAGAAAGTGGAAAGTGTAGGGGCCAGATTTAAGAATCAACAAGCCAGAAAGTAGCATCCGGGCACATTTTGGGAGACAGCTAGCCAGGCAGGACTACCACCCAGGGCCTGCTTCTCCAATAACCTCTGGAGGGAAACAGAGTGTCTTGGTGGGCACAGGCATGCTGGAGCCCAGTGCAGAGCTGGCATCGGGACCTCAGCCGCCTCCCGGGGGCAGGCCTCTCACCTTGTCCCAGATCTGCTCACTGGTCCCCAGAGTGCTCCCCACCAGAGGGTTGACCCCTGCACAGCACACCAGGAAGTCGACGCCCCCACAGTGCTCCAGGGCCTGCAGAGAGGACTTGGGTGAGTGTGGAGATGGCCTAAGGAGGGCTCTCCCTCCCAGGGCAGTCCAGGTCATAGGGCCTTTAGGCAAAGCTTGCAGAGCAGATGCTTCAGCCAGAAATGGTTACAAGGCTCCTGCGAAAACCAAACTCTCCTGAAGGAAAGTGACCTAGGTGTCCCAAGGGTAGGCTCCTGGGGCCAGGCACCGAGAGAGGAAGGTCACTCTGGGGACCTCCCTCACCCCTTCAGACTCTTCCTCCACAATGATTCTCCCAGGGCCTGGGGGTGGGGTGAGGGTCCTCTCACATACAGGCCACTTTCCCGAGGGACCTTCTGGGCAGCAAGGTCAGCCTGGGCACAGTCACGGTCTCAGGACATATTCTAGGCCCCCTCCCAGGTCTGAGCAGTGAAGGAAAGGTTCTGCATTTTCCCCTCTCTGTGTCCTTCCACCACCTGCCCCCTCACTGTGGCCACCAGCCGCTCCCGGTCCTCAGCCTTCCCCACGTGGCACACAATGCCCGCCACGCTCAGTCCCTCCCTCTGCAGCTGGGCCGCAGCCCGGTCCACGTTCTGCTGCTTCCGGCTGCTGATGACCACGTGGGCCCCGTCCTGGGCCAGACGCCGGGCGATGGCAAAGCCGATCCTGGATGCAGAAATGGAGGGCACAAGTCAGCCTCAGCCTCTCCCCACTGTCCTTCCTCTACCCAGTTCTGGAAATCAGCAAATAAAGGTGGGTCTTGCTTTGAAACTCTGAGTCCTTGTGGAAGCCACAAGGACCCTGTGTGGGGTCAGGACCCATGGGCAATCCAGCACTCACCCACTGGTAGACCCTGTGACCACAGCTACCCGTTCAGCTAGGATGCCCTTCCGGTCTATCCCAGTGCTGCTCATCCTCACAGAAAGCCTAGCACAGGGATGAAACCAGCCCCGGTGGCCCCGGGCCACTGCTGGCAGCATGGTGGTTGGTGTCTGCGATGCTTCCTGTTGAATCAGGCCTAGGGCAAATAATCAGTTTCACTTATCACTGATGCCTCAGTGAGCATGAAGGTAATCTACTCTCCTCCTTCCTCCAGACAGACAAGGCCAGCAACAGAGTGTCAGAGAGTCAGGCTGGTTAGGGTAAATTTCAAACATGAACCTCAGGTCAGGAAAGCAATCCATGAACACTCCTAAGCTATAAAACTGGGGAAATTATTCACAAATTAAAATGTGAGACTCAACATTCGGTAGACATGGGTGATTTTTCCATTCATTGCATAGCAAACATTGAGCACTGGCAATGTGTCAGGCACTGGGCAGTAGAGGTGGGGACACCCTAGTAAACCACAGACTCA
This sequence comes from Papio anubis, assembly GCF_008728515.1. Lineage (NCBI taxonomy): Eukaryota > Metazoa > Chordata > Mammalia > Primates > Cercopithecidae > Papio > Papio anubis. The sequence continues at coordinate 82,789,962 of NC_044982.1, forward strand.
GCCCTGAACCCCACCCATGCAGCTTCCCAGTTAAATGAGGATGCCAGGCACCAACAAATAATTATGCCAGTAATTAACTGCTTCTGTGTCTGGAATTGGTGGGTTCTTGCTCTCGCTGACTTCAAGAATGAAGCCGCGGACCCTTGCGGTGAATGTTACAGTTCTTAAAGATGGTGTGTTCAGAGTTGTTCATTCCTCCTGGTGGGTTCGTGGTCTTGCTGGCTTCAGGAGTCAAGTTGCAGACCTTCGCAGTAACTGTTAACAGCTCTTAAAGGCAGTGCATCTGGAGTTGTTCGTTACTTCCGGTGCCTTCGTGGTCTCGCTGGCCTCAGGAGCGAAGTTGCAGACCTTTGCGTTGAGTGTTACAGCTCTTAAAGGCAGCGCGGACCCAAAGAGTGAGCAGCAGCAAAATGTATTGCAAAGAGGGAAAGAACAAAACTTCCACAGAGTGGAAAGCTACTCCAGCAGTTTGCCACTGCTGGCTCAGGTGGCCTGCTTTTATTCCCTTATCTGGCCCCACCCACATCCTGCTGATGGTCCATTTTACAGAGAGCTGATTGGTCCGTTTTGACAGAGTGCTGATTGGTGCATTTACAAACCTTTAGCTAGACACAGAGTGCTGATTGGTGTGTTTACAATCCTCTAGCTAGATACAAAAGTTGTCCAAGTCCCCACCCTATTAGCTAGACACAGAGTGCTGCACCCTTGCCTCTCCTCCTAGACCACAAGGAGGACCAAGAAAAATTGGATTTAGTGGCCCTTATTGATGCATTCTCAAAACGTGTTAGAGAGTCCTAAGCATTCTCCTGTTAGTATTGGGACCTTACCCATGTCCTATAATGATGTTATGCCCCAAAAATGAATTGTAGGGCCATACCCTGAGGGAGGAAAGAGATCTCCAGGGTTGGAAGAGTGACACCTTTTGTCCTCACTTATATGAAAAGGAAGGATACAATTTCTGAGATTCCCCATATCCTAGTTTCAGGACTAGCTTTTGTTAGGCCTGCTTGTCTGAGGAGGGATCCTAAAATCCCAGATAGTCCCCCCTACCATGGGGCTTTGGGCAAAAATTATATCTTTCTGATTGGTGAGCCCAGATGCCTAAAGAAGGTAATAGAGTCCTGAAATTTATACTAGAAATCATTCTTATAGGAGAAACTAGAAAAGCACCAGAGACAGGGAGTGGTTTTTTAGAAGCGGGACTAGCCTTGGAGAAGAGAGGCAAGAGGAAGTATGTCTGGCAGGCATTAGGACCCAGGGGACAAGGGTCAGGATAGATAGGACAGATAGGCGAGTCTCACTTGAGCGACATGCCTTTAAGAATTCTGCTCGTGGCCGGGCGCGGTGGCTCAAGCCTGTAATCCCAGCACTTTGGGAGGCCGAGACGGGCGGATCATGAGGTCAGGAGATCGAGACCATCCTGGCTAATACGGTGAAACCCCGTCTCTACTAAAAAATACAAAAAACTAGCCGGGCGAAGTGGCGGGTGCCTGTAGTCCCAGCTACTCGGGAGGCTGAGGCAGGAGAATGGCGTGAACCCGAGAGGAGGAGCTTGCAGTGAGCTGAGATCCGGCCACTGCACTCCAGCCTGGGTGACAGAGCAAGACTCCGTCTCACAAAAAAAAAAAAAAAAAAAAAGAATTCCGCTCGTGGCCACAGGGTCAACCAACTTGTTGGGACCCCAGAGCTGAATGGCTTTCCTCTCTGTCGACCTTCAGCTCAGCCCAGAAGTACAGGAAAAGCAGAAGCTGCTTCCAGGCAAACCAACGTTCCCAACTCCGAAGAGTTGGGGGTTGTTAGAGAGCCCTTTCCCAAAAGGCCTGACACCCATGTCTTTAGTCCAGCGGCCGCACTAGTCGCTTTTAACTGGCCGACAGGTGCCCGGTATTTAGCCCCCAAACTCTAAGGAAAAATAGGACAGAACAGGAAGTGAAAGGGGTCTGATGGTACTCACCACTTGGTGATAGTCTCCCAGCTTGGTGATAGGCGATCGTCTCACCACTTGGTGATAATCTCACCGCTTGGCGATAGGTGATAGCCCCTTTGTGGTCACCAAAATGTGTTTGGAATTGGTGGGTTCTTGGTCTTGCTGACTTCAAGAATGAAGCCGTGGACTCTCAGGTGAGTGTTACAGTTCTCAAAGATGGTGTGTCCGGACTTATTCGTTCCTCCTGTCCAGAGTTGTTCGTTCCTCCCAGTGGGTTTGTGGTCTTGCTGGCTTCAGGAGTGAAGCTGCAGACCTTCACAGTAACTGTTACAGCTCTTAAAGGCGGCACATCTGGAGTTGTTCATTCCTTCCAGTGGATTTGTGGTCTTGCTGGGCTCAGGAGTGAAGTTGCAGACCTTCACAGTGAGAGTTTCAGCTCTTAAAAGTGGCACCGACGCAAAGACTGAGCAGCAGCAAGATTTATTGTGAGGAGCAAAAGAACAAAGCTTCCACAGCATGGAAGGGGACTCGAGTGGGTTGCCACTGCTGGCTCAGGTGGCCTGCTTTTATTCCCTTATGTGGCCCCACCCACATCCTGCTGATTGGTCCATTTTACAGAGACCTGATTGGTCCATTTTACAGAGAGCTGATTGGTCTGTTTTACAGAGAGCTGATTGGTCCATTTTGACAGAGTGCTGATTGGTGCATTTACAATCCTTTAGCTAGACACATAAGTTCTCCAAGTCCCCACCAGATTAGCTAGACACAGAGTGCTGATTGGTGCATTTACAAACCTTTAGCTAGACACAGAGTGCTGACTGGTGCGTTTACAAACCGTTAGCTAGACAGAAAAGTTCTCTAGGCCCCCACCTGACCCAGAAGCCCAGCCAATTTCACCTCTCAATGGCACTCTCCATGGGACTTTGCAGCACCTAGCCAGGGCACTCCGGCAGCCCAGAGGGAGCTCATCCCCCGATCAAGCCCAGCAGGTGCCAGCCTGTGCTGGTTCTGGGTGAGTGCAGGGCTGAGCCCATGCCCACCCAGAACCCACGCTGGCCCGTGAGTGCCACATGCAGCCCCAGCTCCTGCCCACACCTCTCCCTCCACACCTCCCCATGAGCAGAAGGAGCCAGCTCCAGCCTTGGCCAGCCCCAGACAGGACCCCACAGCACAGCAGTGGGCTGAAGGGCTCCTTGAGCATGGCCAGAGTGAACACCGAGGTGGAGAGTGAGTGACAGCTGCTGGCACGTTGTTACCTTTCACTTCTAGCTGAAAAAGCAAAACCAACAGGAACTCTCATTCACTGCTGGATACAGGGTAAGTACAATTGAAAGGTAACAATGTACTAGGAGCCCTCACTCTCAGTGCTTCCTCAGCCTCGGGGTCCACTCTGGCGGCACTTGAGGAGCCCTTTAGCCCACCACTGCACTGTGGGAGCCCCTCTCTGGGCTGGCCAAGGCTAGAGCCAGCTCCCTCTGCTTGTGGGGAGGTGTGGAGGGAGAGGCATGGGCGGGAACTGGGGCTGCATGCAGTGCTCACAGACCAGTGCGAGTTCCTGTGGGTGCGGGCTCAGCAGGCCCCACACTCAGAGCAGTCAGCTGGCACTGCTGGCCCAGGGCAGTGAGGGGCTTAGCAGCTGGGCCAGCAGCTGCCGTGGGTGCACTGGGTCCCCTAGCAGTGCCAGCCTGCCCCTTGCTCCATGGCACTCGGTCTCATCAACTGCCCAGAGGCTGAGGAGTATGGGTGCATGGCGTGGGACTGGTGGGCAGCTCCACCCGTGGCCCTGGCACAGGATCCACTAGGTGAAGCCAGCTGGGCTCCTGAGTCTAGTAGGGACTTGGAGGACTCTTGTGTCTAACTGGGGGGTTGTGAATGTGCCAATCAGCACTCTGTGTCTAGCTCAGAGTTTGTGGATACACCAGTCAGCACTCTGCGTCTGGCTCAAGGTTTGTGAATACACCAATCAGTGCTCTGTGTCTGGTTGACCTAGTGGGGAATTGGAGAACTTTTGTGTCTAGCACTCTGTGTCTAGCTCAGGGTTTGTAAATACACCAACCAGCACTCTGTGTCTAGTTCAGGGTTTGTAAATACACTAGTCACTACTCTGTATCTAGTTAACCTAGTGGAGACTTGGAGAACTTTTATGTCTAGCTAGAGGATTGTAAATGCACCAGTCAGCACTCTGTGTCTATCTCAGGGATTGTAAATGCACTAATCAGCACTCTGACAAAATGGACCAGTCAGCTCTCTGTAAAATGGACCAATCAGCTCTCTGTAAAACGGACCAATCAGCTCTCTGTAAAATGGACCAATCAGCAGGATGTGGGTGGGGTCAGATAAGGGAATAAAAGCAGGCTGCCCAGCCAGCCAGCAGCAACTGTCTCGGGTCCCCTTCCACACTGGTGGAAGCTTTGTTCTTTTGCTCTTTGCAATAAATCTTGCTGCTGATCACTCTTTGGATCCATGCTGCCTTTATGAGCTGTAACACTCACCACGAAGGTCTGCAGTTTCACTCCTGAAGCCAGCAAGACCACAAACCCACCCACCGGGAGGAACGAACAACTCCAGACGCACCACCTTTAAAAGCTGTAACACTCACCATGAAGGTCTGCAGCTTCACTCCTGTCAGAGACCACGAACCTACCAGAAGGAAGAAGCTCCAGACACACCTGGACATCTAAAGGAACAGACTCTGGACTACCATCTTTAAGAACTGTAACACTCACCGTGAGGGTCCGCGGCTTCATTCTTGAAGTCAGTGAGACCAAGAACCCACCAATTCTGGACACATAATCACTTTGGGAAATGATTTGGTGTTATATGGAGAAGTTGAAAATATAGATCTCCGACTCTGTAGAGGGAACTAGCATCCTACAGAAGGGAGGTCATGTGTGCACCAAGAGACTGTACACACACGTTCACAGAAGCCTGCTTAGAATGTTCCAAACTGGAAACAAGTCTGTATTAGTTTGTTTTCACACTGCGATAAAGAACTACCTGAGGCCAGGCACGGTAGCTCACACCTGTAATCCCAGTACTCTGGGAGGCCAAGGTGGGCATATCCCTTGAGCTCAGGAGTTTGAGACTAGCCTGGGCAACATGGTGAAATCCTGTCTCTACAAAAATTAGCTGAGTGTGGTGGTGTGCACCTGTAGTCAACTACTCAGGAGCCTAAGATGGGATGATTGCTTGAGCCCAGGAGGTCAAGGCTGCAGTGAGCTGAGATTGCACACCATACTCCAGCCTGGGAGATAGGGCAAGACCCTCTCTAAAAAAAAAAAAAAAAAAAAAAACCCTACCTGAGACTGGGTAATTTATAAAGAAACGAGGTTTAATTGACTCACAATTCCACAGGCTGCACAGGAAGCAAGGCTTGGAAGGCCTCAGGAAACTTACAATTAGGGTAGAAGGTGAAGTGAAGCAGGCAGGTCTTACACAGCTGGAGCAGAGCAAAGCAGGAGGTGCTACACGCTTTTAACAACCAGATCTCATGTGAACTCACTGACTATCACAAGAACAGCAAGGGGGAAATCTAACCCCCATGATCCAATCACCTTCCACTAGGCCCCCTCCTCCAACAATGGAGATTACAATTCAACACGAGATTTGGGCAGGGACACATACCTAAACCATATCAAAGTCTATATGCCTATTAATGGTGGAACACATCAACAAATCATGTTGCATTTCTATAATGGAATACTGTACAATAATGAAAATGAATGAACTGAAGCCACACTGAACAACATAAAGGAATCTAAAAAAATATATTGTTGGTCCCGGAGCAAGATGGCTGAATAGGAGCAGCTCCAGCCTCCAGCTCCCAGCATGAGCAACACAGAGGACGGGTGATTTCTGCATTTTCAACTGAGGTACCGGGTTCATCTCACTGGGGAGTGCCGGACAATCAGTGCTGGTCAGCTGGTGCAGCCTGACCAGCGAGAGCTGAAGCAGGGCGAGCCGTCGCCTCACCTGGGAAGTACAAGGGGAAAGGGAATCCCTTTTCCTAGCCAAGGGAAACTGAGACACATAACACCTGGAAAATCGGGTAACTCCCTCCCTAATACTGCGCTTTACCAAGGGTCTTAGCAAACGGCACACCAGGAGATTATATCCCACACCTGGATGGGAGGGTTCCACGCCCACAGAGCCTCCCTCCTTGCTAGCACAGCAGTCTGAGATCTAACTGCAAGGTGGCAGCGAGGCTGGGGGAGGGGTGCCCGCCATTGCTGAGGCTTAAGTAGGTAAACAAAGCTGCCAGGAAGCTCGAACTGGGTGGAGCCCACCACAGCTCAAGGGGGCCTGCCTGTCTCTGTAGACTCCACCTCTGGGGACAGGGCATAGCTAAACAAAAAGCAGCAGAAACCTCGGCAGAGGTAAAGGGTCCTGTCTGATAGCTTTGAAGAGAGCAGTGGATCTCCCAGCACGGAGTTTGAGATCTGAGAACGGACAGACTGCCTGCTCAAGTGGGTCCCTGACCCCTGAGTAGCCTAAGTGGGAGACATCCCCCACTAGGTGCAGACCGACACTTCACACCTTGCTCAGTGGGGTACACCCCTGAGAGAAAGCTTCCAGAGCAAGAATCAGACAGCAACACTCGCTGTTCAGCAATATTCTGTCTTCTGCAGTCTCTGTTGCTGATACCCAGACAAACAAGGTCTGGAGTGGACCTCAAGCAATCTCCAACAGACCTACAGCTGAGGGTCCTGACTGTTAGAAGGAAAACTGACAAACAGAAAGGACACCCACACCAAAACCCCATCAGTTCATCACCATCATCAAAGACCAACGGCAGATAAAACCACAAAGATGGGAAAAAAGCAGGGCAGAAAAGCTGGAAATTCAAAAACTCAGAGCACATCTCCCCCTCCAAAGGAACACACCTCATCGCCAGCAACGGAACAAGGCTGGACAGAGAATGACTTTGACGAGCTGAGAAAGAAGGTTTCAGTTGATCAAACTTCTCAGAGCTAAGGAGGAACAATGTAACCAGCGCAAAGAAAGTAAAAATCTTGAAAAAAGAATGGAAGAATGGATAACTAGAATAATCAATGCAGAGAAGGCCATAAACGAACTGATAGAGATAAAAACTATGACACGAGAAATACGTGACAAATGCACAAACTTCAGTAATTGACACGATCAGCTGGAAGAAAGAGTATCAATGATTGAAGATCAAACAAATGAAAAGAGCGAGAAGAGAAGTCTAGAGAAAAAAGAGGAAAAAGAAATGAACAAAGCCTCCAAGAAATATGGATTATGTGAAAAGACTAAATCTACGTCAGATTGCCTGAAAGTGAGGGGGGAAATGGAACCAAGTTGGAAAACACTCAGCAGGATATCATCCAGGAGAACTTCCCCAACCTAGTAAGGCAGGCCAACATTCAAATTCAGGAAATACAGAGAACACCACAAAGATACTCCTTGAGAAGAGCAACTCCAAGACACATAATTGTCAGATTCACCAAAGTTGAAATGAAGGAAAAAATGTTAAGGGCAGCCAGAGAGAAAGGTTGGGTTACACACAAAGGGAAGCCTATCAGACTAACAGCAAATCTCTCCGCAGAAATTCTCCAAGTCAGAAGAGAGTGGGGGCCAATATTCAACATTCTTAAAGAAAAGAATTTTCAACCCAGAATTTCATATCCAGCCAAACTAAGTTTCATAAGTGAAGGAGAAATAAAATCCTTTACAGACAAGCAAATGCTTAGAGATTTTGTCACCACCAGGCCTGCCCTACAAGAGACCCTGAAGGAAGCACTAAACATGGAAAGGAACAACCAGTATGAGCCATTGGAAAAACATGCCAAAAGGTAAAGACCACTGATGCTAGGAAGAAACTGCATCAACTAATGAGCAAAATAACCAGCTAATATCACAATGACAGGATCAAGTTCACACATAACAATATTAACCTTAAATGTAAATGGACTAAATGGTCCAATTAAAAGATACAGACTGGCAAATTGGATACAGAGTCAAGACCCATCAGTTTGCTGTATTCAGGAGACCCATCTCACATGCAGAGACACACATAGGCTCAAAATAAAGGGATGGAGGAAGATCTACCAAGCAAATGGAGAGCAAAAAAAGCAGGGGTTGCAATCCTAGTCTCTGATAAAACAGACTTTAGGCCGGGTGTGGTGGCTCAAGCCTGTAATCCCAGCACTTTGGGAGGCCGAGACGGGCGGATCACGAGGTCAGGAGATCGAGACCATCCTGGCTAATACGGTGAAACCCCATCTCTACTAAAAAATACAAAAAAAAAAAAAAAACTAGCCAGGTGAGGTGGCGGCGCCTATGGTCCCAGCTACTCGGGAGGCTGAGGCAGGAGAATGGCATGAACCCGGGAGGCGGAGCTTGCAGTGAGCTGAGATCGCGCCAATGCACTCCAGCCCAGGCGACAGAGCAAGACTCCGTCTCAAAAAAAAAAAAAAAACAGACTTTAAACCATCAAAGATCAAAAGAGACAAAGAAGGCCATCACATAATGGTAAAGGGATCAATTCAACAGGAAAAGCTAACTATCGTAAATATATATGCACCCAATACAGGAGCACCCATATTCGTAAAGCAAGCCCTTAGAGACTTACAAAGAGACTTAGACTCCCATACAATAATAATGGGAGACTTCAACACCCCACTGTCAACATTAGACAGATCAACAAGACAGAAAGTTAACAAGGATATCCAGGAATTGAACTCAACTCTGCACCAAGTGGACCTAATAGACATCTACAGAAATCTCCACCCCAAATCAAGAGAATATAGATTCTTCCCAGCACCACATTGCACTTATTCCAAAATTGATCACATAGTTGGAAGTAAAACACTCCTCAGCAAATGTAAAAGAACAGAAATTATAACAAACTGTCTCTCAGACCACAGTGCAATCAAACTAGAACTCAGGACTAAGAAACTCAATCAAAACTGCTCAACTACATGGAAACTGAACAACCTGTTCCTGAATGACTACTGGGTACATAAGGAAATGAAGGCAGAAATAAAGATGTTCTTTGAAACCAATGAGAACAAATATACAACATACCAGAATCTCTGGGACACATTTAAAGCAGCATGTAGAGGGAAATTTATAGCACTAAATGCCCACAAGAGAAAGCTGGAAAGATCTAAAATTAACATCACAACTAAAAGAACTAGAGAAGCAAGAGCAAACACATTCAAAAGCTAGCAGAAGGCAAGAAATAACTAAGATCAGAGCAGAACTGAAGGAGATAGAGACACAAAAAACCCTCCAAAAAATCAATGAATCCAGGAGCTGGTTTTTTGAAAAGATCAACAAAATTGATAGACCGCTAGCAAGACTAATAAAGAAGAAAAGAGAGAAGAATCAAATAGACGCAATAAAAAATGATAAAGGCGATATCACCACTGACCCCACAAAAATACAAACTACCATCAGAGAATACTATAAACACCTCTACGCAAATAAACTAGAAAATCTAGAAGAAATGGATAATTTCCTGGACACTTACACTCTCCCAAGACTAAACCGGGAAGAAGTTGAATCCCTGAATAGACCAATAGCAGGCTCTGAAATTGAGGCAATAATTAATAGCCTACCAACCAAAAAAAGTCCAGGACCAGATGGATTCACAGCCGAATTCTACCAGAGGTACAAGTAGGAGCTGGTACCATTCCTTCTGAAACTATTCCAACCAATAGAAAAAGAGGGAATCCTCCCTAACTCACTTTATCAGGCCAACATCATCCTGATACCAAAGCCTGACAGAGACACAACAAAAAAAGAGAATTTTAGACCAATATCCCTGATGAACATCGATGCAAAAATCCTCAATAAAATACTAGCAAACCGAATCTAGCAGCACATCAAAAAACGTATCCACCATGATCAAGTGGGCTTCATCCCTGGGATGCAAGGCTGGTTCAACTTATGCAAATCAATAAACATAATGCAGCATATAAACAGAACCAAAGACAAAAACCACATGATTATTTCAATAGATGCAGAAAAGGCCTTTGACAAAATTGAACAGCCCTTCATGCTAAAATCTCTCAATAAATTCAGTATTGATGGAACGTATCTCAAAATCACAAGAGCTATTTATGACAAACCCACAGCCAATATCATACTGAATGGGCAAAAACTGGAAGCATTCCCTTTGAAAACTGGCACAAGACAGGGATGCCCTCTCTCACCACTCCTATTCAACATAGTGTTGGAAGTTCTGGCTAGGGCAATCAGGCAAGAGAAAGAAATAAACGGTATTCAATTAGGAAAAGAAGAAATCAAATTGTCCCTGTTTGCAGATGACATGATTGTATACTTAGAAAACCCCATTATCTCAGCCCAAAATCTCCTTAAGCTGATAAGCAACTTCAGCAAAGTCTCAGGATACAAAATTAATGTGCAAAAATCACAAGCATTCTTATACACCGGTAACAGACAAACAGAGAGCCAAATCATGAATGAACTTCCATTCACAATTGCTTCAAAGAGAATAAAATACCTAGGAATATAACTCACAAGGGATGTAAAGGACCTCTTCAGGGAGAACTACAAACCACTGCTCAGTGAAATAAAAGAGGACACAAACAAATGGAAGAACATACCATGCTCATGGCTAAGAAGAATCAATATCGTGAAAATGGTCATACTGCCCAAGGTAAATTACAGATTCAATGCCATTCCCATCAAGGTACCAATGACTTTCTTCACAGAATTGGAAAAAACTGCTTTAAAGTTGATATGGAACCAAAAAAGAGCCTGCATTGCCAAGACAATCCTAAGTCAAAAGAACAAAGCTGGAGGCATCATGCTACCTGACTTCAAACTATACTACAAGGCTACAGTAACCAAAACAGCATGGTACTGGTACCAAAACAGAGAGATAGACCAATGGAACAGAATAGAACCCTCAGAAATAATACCATGCATCTACAGCCATCTGATCTTTGACAAACCTGAGAAAACCAAGAAATAGGGAAAGGATTCCCTATTTAATAAATGGTGTTGGGAAAATTGGCTAGCCATAAGTATAAAGCTGTAACTGGATCCTTTCCTTACTCCTTATACAAAAATTAATTCAAGATGGATTAGAGACTTGAATGTTAGACCTAATACCATAAAAACCCTTGAAGAAAACCTAGGTAATACCATTCAGGACATAGGCATGGGTAAGGATTTCATGTCTAAAACACCAAAAGCAATGGCAACAAAAGCTAAAATTGACAAATGTGATGTAATTACACTACAGAGCTTCTGCACAGCAAAAGAAACTACCATCAGAGTGAACAGGCAACCTACAGAATGGGAGAAAATTTTTGCAATCTACTCATCTGACAAAGGGCTAATATCTAGACCCTACAAAGAACTCAAACAAATTTACAAGAAAAAAACAAAAAACCCCATCAAAAAGTAGGCAAAGGATATGAACAGACATTTCTCAAAAGAAGACATTCATACAGCCAACAGACACATGAAAAAATGCTCGCCCTCACTGACCATCAGAGAAATGCAAATCGTGGCACATATACACCATGGAATACTATGCAGCTATGAAAAAGGATGAGTTCGTGTCCTTTGTAGGGATGTGGGTGTAGCTGGAAACCATCATTCTCAGCAAACTTTCAAAAGAACAGAAAACCAAACACTGCATGTTCTCACTCACAGGTGGGAATTGAACAATGAGATCACTTGGACTTGGGAAGGGGAACATCACATACTGGAGCCTATTATGGGGAGGGGGGAGGGATGGCATTGAGAGTTATAACTGATGTAAATGACGAGTTGATGGGTGCTGACGAGTTGATGGGTGCAGTACACCAACATGGCACATGTATACATATGTAACAAACCTGCACGTCGTGCACATGTACCCTAGAACTTAAAGTATAATAAAAATAAAAAAGTAAAAAATAAAAATAAAATAAAAAATATATACATATTTTTGAGTAAAGAAGTCAGACACAAAAGGATACATGTTATGTGAATCCACAAGTTGCAGCAACAGGTAAAACAAATCTATGTTGCTTAAGAAGGCAAACAGGTGACAAAAATAGAGAAATGCAGGGCAGTGATCACCACAAAAGTCAGGAGAGTGGGTATTTCTGGGGTAAAGCTGTGGGGAGGCAGTTATGACTAAGAAGGGGCAAATAGGCTAGGCACGGTGGTTCATGCCTATATTCCCAGCACTTTGGAGGCCGAGGCAGGTGGATCACTTGAGGTCAGGAGATGGAGACCAGCCTAGCCAACATGGTGAAACCTCATCTCTATGAAAAATACAAAAATGAGCCAGGTGTGGTGGCATGTGCCTACAGTCCCAGCTACTTGGGAGACTGAGGCAGAGGCAGGAGAATTGCTTGAACCCAGGAGTTGGAGGTTGCAGTGAGGCAAGATTAAGCCACAGCACTCCATGCTGGGAGACAGAGGGAGACTCCATCTAAAAAAAAAAAAAAAAAAGAAGAAGGGGCAAATTAAAGAGCTTCTAGGGTGCTGACAATGTTGTATTTGATAAGCAAATGATGCCTACATGACATCCAGGAAGATATATAATATCGCCTATGTATGTGTATGCTTTTTATGTATGTGTTATAATTCACAATTTAAAAGTTTAAAAGTAAAGATTACCTGCTCATGATAAATTTTAAAATTCAAGCAGGTTAAAACTAATTCAAAAACTAAATCCTCCAATTCCCTTCTCAGAAGAAAATCTGCCAGCATCTCAGATACTTTCTCAAAGATGTTCTATGCAAAGGGCTTTGCTTTAAATAAGCAAAACTTTCTGATTTTAAACATTCAGTTCACAGAGGGTTTCCATGGAGTATCCTAGCCAGGAAGCAGAGGATCAGTAATGAGTGTCACATGAGTTCCTTGAATGCTCCACTCCTCCCTCATGGGGCCCAGGGCTTGGAACACACGAGTGCTCAATAAGGCTGGTGAGATAATCAGGCTGGGAAAGTTGCAGGTATAGGACCTGGAAGACTGAGGATTTTGACACAACAGAATAGATCCTCCTGTTAAGGGGAACAGGCTGAGAGGAGGAATGGAGGGTGTGGATGTCCAGGGTGTTTGGGAGAGAGCAGGGATGCCTATGTGTCTGGAATACAGAGAATGGAGGGCTCATGTCTGAGAAAGCAGACTGCAGTTTTGAATGACTCCAGCAGGCCGGTGCTGATTGAAGCTCTCTGAAGGGAGGTCTGTGGAGCTGGGCCAATTAAAGCAGCCACAGCCAGCCAGGCTGCTGTGTGGAGACCTGTGCCCTCAGGAGGCCCTTCAGAAGGGAAGGGTGTGCCTCTCTAGTTATGTGCAGATGTGAAGGCAGGGAGAGGATCTGGCATGGGAGACTCACGTATGAACTTATTTCACCATGAACTGGAAAATGCTAGGGTTGCTTCTCTAGGTGACCCTCTTTCACCCAAACCCTAATTTCCCAGCTCCTCATTCATGTTAGCCCAGAGGCTCCTGCCTTCCCCCATGTGGGATTCCCATTGGCCTGCCATCCCTTACTCTAATGGAAGAATCTGATCAGCTTCCTGCTGAGAGAGGCAAGGAGGCAGTGGTTCGAGCAAGGGGTTAGCAGGGCACTCAGGGACTTGGGAGTGTGCTTTTCATGTGGGACGGGACAGTGCCAGGAAGGTGAAGAGAGGCAGGCTCTGGCAGCTCTGGGCCAAGGGGCCGACAGATGTGAAATTTCAGGAGGCTCTGGTATGGGATGACTCTGCCTATAGACCCTCATCAGTTCCAGACCTGCTCTGGCCACTCCATCACCAAAGGACTCCTGGTTACTAAGCAACCCCTGCCTTACCTGCTGCATCTCCCCTTGTTCCTTAGCAACCCTTGCATAACTCAGTTCCCTCGAGTTAGGGGTCTGTATCTATAAATTATAAGTGAATGGGTGCTGCTCAGGAATTGTGAAGAAATTTTCTGTTAAATATCAGTCTGTGCTCAGTGTCAAAATGCAGGCGACCAAATGCTCTGCTTTGGGAAGGAAGCTTTGGTGTCCGATTTATGTCTCTTCTGATATTGTATTTCCAAAAACAATCTTTGCAGGTCCTAGACCTCCCCGCTCTTTCCTCCCAACTGCTTCCACTCTGCCTGCTGTTGCTCTCGCTTTCTCTTTCACACGCCCTCTCTCCTTCCTGCAAGGTCATATTTACAGCCTTGCATTTCGTGGAGACAATAGGTTTCAGCTCCTGATTGGTCTACCTTTCTAAACAGGACACCAGATTCTGAACATCGTTATGCCCCCCTGGGGAACTCCTCTCCCTCTGCTGCGAGCATAGATTAACCCCCTTTTGAGGTTGAGGGGAATCCAGTCTCCTTGACTGCGAGGACAGGAGGAAAAAGAGGACTCGCCTTTTGTCGGGACAGGACGCCCCCTGCTGGAAGGCTAGAGTAACAGCACCTCTGAGAAATGTTCCTGTCTCAGCAAGTCTGGCTGTCCCCTTTCTGGCTTCTAACCGTTCTCACCAAGCCCTGCTTGTCTGAACTTGCCTCAATGTGGTTTGCAGGAAAGCTGACCTATTGTAAGGAAAGGCAACTCTGTCTGGCCTGTTGCAGGTAAACAACCTGCAGAAATGAAGTCAGGCCTCCTCTGTCTCCCCTGCTTCCCCTTCCCATGTAAAGCCCCTCTTTTGGCTGGGAGGATGAGAAGAGTGAGCAGCTTCCAAGGCCTCTAGTTCACCCTTCCCCACTCACTCATGCTTTCCCCAAAACAGTCAGCTGGGTCAGCTGGAGCAGAATTGATCACAGGTCCTGGGAGCTTAGAATGGTTCCTGAGCTTGGCACTGCCCACTCTGATACCCCTTTCCATGCTGATCAATTCAGATGCCCAAATTGGGGGTAGGGAAGCTGAATGGACACACCCTTAACCCAGTCCCATCTTGGAGGTGAATGGTCTTCAGCACTGGTCCAAAGAGAGAAGAGAAGGGAAACGGAAAGGGGTGGCAGGTGGGTGGAGGAAGAAAACAAAGATTAGAGGAGAAAGAATGAGAAACATGGAAGAGTTAGAAACATTGAAAATCAGAAAAGAAAGAATAATGTAAACAGAAAATAAAATTCTAAGCTCCCCAACGAACTGAAAGCACTCCTCCACTTGGCAAAGGGCATTCCAAAGTCAACCTTAAAAACCAGTGCAGGCCATGATGGGAATGTGGGGTTGGACATGCCTCATTATACCCTCCTCCCTTTTGAGTTCAGGCATGACTGACCAGCATTACATTAAAATGGAGATCTTATGGCTCAAAAAACAGACTTTGTAGCAATAAGATACCAAATTCTAACCTGACTCTAGTATAGCATCACATGACAGATAGCAGGTCCTGAAAAAAACTGAAGTATTTTACACCAAAATGCATTTATTTGACATTTTTTGAAATGGCCTTGCAAAGCTGTCTTTTGTGAGGAAAATTTACATCCTATAGAAAATCCCCTTCCCTTTCCAGGTCTTTTCCTGATCCAAGAGAGATTTAACTAAGAGTCTGGCACCTTTTAGGGTCTGATAAAATATATTTACAATCTATTATCTATCAGGCCTACTACCTGGAGGCTTCATCTACATAACAAGAACCTTGGCTTCCACAACTCCCCTTATCTTAACTACAAACATTTCTTTCTATTGACCTCAACTCTTTAGGCAGAGCTTAACCCTTTCAACCAGTTGCCAATCAGAAAATCTTTAAATCCACCTATGACCTGGAAGCCCCCACTTCAAGATGTCCTGCCTTTCTGGGCCTAAACAATGTAATTCTTACATGTATTGACTTGTGTCTCTGCCTGTAGTTTCTGTTCTCCTAAGATGTACAAAATCAAGCTGTAACCCAACCACCTTGGGCATATATTCTCAGGACCTCCTGGACCTGTGTCATGGGTCATGGTCCTCACATTTGGCTCAGAATAAATCTCTTCAAATATTTTACAGTTTGACTCTTTTTCATCAGCACTAAGGAGACATCAACAGAAGCTGTGTGATCTTGGGCAAGTCTGTTCCCCTCCTGCTCCATCCATATCACAGTAAAATAAGGGGTTGACTTGGGTGGTCCAAAGTCATAGTCCAAAAGCTATCACTCTGATAGCCCCAAGAGGTTTGTAATGATAATCAAAGAAGAAATAGACTGAGCTGTAGACATAGAGCCAGGAAGAAAGAAGCATCAACATAAAAAGTAAACAGGAGTGAAGATGTGCGGTTCCAGTCATTATAGACCCAACACAAGGCAGTGAGGCACAGCAGCCCCAACCAGAGCCACATCATGCCTGCCCTGGGCAGTGGTGATGCTGGCCCAGGCTTACCTTGCTGTACATCCATCTGTCTGGAGTGCAGGTCGGCAGCCCTTCTGTCAGGCAGTCTGCAACTGAGTGTGAGGATGTGAGTAAGCAGCAGGCTGGATTTCAGGCACTGCAGATTCTATCTGAACAACTCAAAGATTCCTGGAATTTATAGCCCCAGAATTCAGAAAGGTGGGGGGAGGGTTTCTGAAAAGGCCCCACCCATGCCTTGGGAGGAAACCTAGGGGAAGTGCAGGACTCGTTGTCTGAGTAATATTCTGCAGAATGCTGCACATACCACTTAACAAGCATAACCAGCAAAAGAGTACAGCTGCTTGCCGCTTGTGGAAAGAAGTCAAAATAATAGTAGTTATGATAAGAGGGAGCAAGATGTCTTTGTTATCCATGCTAGCAGGGGAAGAGTAGAAAACAATTCCACTCTTCAATTTGTGAAGGGAGCATAGGAGTTTTCAAAGAAAGGGTTTGGAATGCAAAATATGACTAATTATATAGTATTAATAATATAATAATATACTAATTATCAAATTATTTAAATCATTATAACTAGGCTCAAACACATCTTTAGTAATAAAAATAGGAACCATTACAGTCAACACATTTTTACCAATAAGAAATAAGTTTATTTATTCCTGTAGCATAAAAATCCATCCTTCAGGATTCAGCGAACTCTTGGAAAGCATTTTCTGCATCCTGCTTGTTGTGGAAGTGTTTTCCCTGCAAAAAGTTGTCGAGATACTTGAAGATGTAGTAGTCAGTTGCCGAGATGTCAGGTGAATATGACAGATAAGGCAAAATTTCAAAGCCCAATTCATTCAACTTTTGAAATGTTGGTTGTGCAATGAGTGGTTGGACATTGTCGTGGAGAACTGGGCCTTTTCTGTTGACCGATGCCTGCTGCAGGTGTTGCAGTTTTCAGTGCATCTCATCAATTTGCTGAGCGGTCTTCTTACAAGTAATGGCTTTGCCAGGATTCAGAAAGCTGTAGTGGATCAAACCAGCAGCAGACAACCAAACAGTGACCGTGACCTTTTTTTGGTGCAAGATTGGCTTTAGGGAGTGCTTTGGAGTTTCTTCTCAGTCCAATCACTGAGCTAGTCATTGCTGGTTGACGTATAAAATTCACTTTTCATTGCACATCATGATTCAACTGGAAAGTAGTTCATTGTTATTGCATAGAATAAGAGAAGATGACACTTTAAAACAATAATTTTTTGACTTTCAGTCAGCTCATGAGGCACCCATTTGTTGAGCTTTTTCACCTTTCCAATTTGCTTCAAATGCTGAATGTAGAATGGTCAGCAACTTCTAGTGTAGTTGTAAGAGGATCAGCTTCAATAATTGCTCTCAATTTGTCATCAACTTCCAATGACCAGCCACTACACTCCTCATCTTCAAGGCTCTCATCTCCTTTGCAAAACTTCTTGAACCACCACTACACTGTATATTTGTTAGCAGTTCCTGGGCCAAATGTGTTGTTTATAACGATGTGAGTTGTTTCCACTGCTTTACAACCCATTTTGAACTCAAGAAAATAGCTCAAATTTGCTTTTTGTCTAACATCATTTCCATAGTCTAAGTATAAAATAAACAGCAAGTAACAAGTTATTAGCAAAAAAAGGCAAAGCAATAAATGCACATTAAAATGATGTATAGCATAAGCATATTTATTTAAGAACGTATTCCAATATCAAACGGCAAATTTCAACAATGCAAAAACCACAATTATGTTTGCACCAACCTAATAATCAAGTCACTCTTCAGCTGGGAGTGAGTTCTGTTCCTGATGTAATCTTTTGTTGGAGAGAATTCCAGAGCTTTCTGGTCCCTATCAGGATCTGAAACCTGAAGATGTTACCACTAGGGAACATATGAGTCACATTGCACCAAAGTATGTTAGCAACAGCAAATCAATATGGGTCTGCAGCAACCTCAGTTTTTGCCTCCTCAGAAGAAAGAATTCGACTAAGGGGCATAAGGCAGAGTGAGGAACTGGGGGAACTTTTTGAACAGGAGTGGAAGTTTATTCAAAAGCTCTAGTGCAGGAATGAAAGAAAGTCAAGTGCACTTAGAAGAGGGCCAAGCAGGTGACTTGAGAAATCAAGTGCCCAGTTTGACCTTTGACTTGGTGTCTTATATGTTGCCATGCTTTCGGGGTTGTGTTACTTCTCCCCTGATTCTTCCCTTGGGGTGGGCTGTCCGCATGCACAGTGGTCTGCCAGCACTTGGGAGGGGCTGCATGCACAATGTGTTTACTGGAGTTGTACACATGCTCACTTGAGGCATTCTTCCCTTACCAGTCAAGTGTTCTTAGAAGAAGGTCATATACTAAACTCCAACATTTTGCCTCTTGATGTGCATGCTTGAGCCCACTCACCCAACTCCTGAGATCTTATCAAGAAGCTGCTGATCACCAGCTTCAGGTGTTTCTATCTATTGGGAGACAGCCTTTCCCTGGCACCAGCTGTGACCAATTATTATTTTAGAGAGACAGTATAACAACTATCTGACTATCACCTGATGGTCTCCTGACATTCCTGGATGGGTGGGAGGCCTCTCCTATCCTGTTCGTGTCTACCTGACTACCTACTGTAAACACTTCCCCCTTCAAGAGTTCATCCAAGACTTCCAATTCTTTGGGGAAAATGGACAAAGATCAGTCTTCTGTAGCTACCTCCTGCTGACAGATGGGCAGTGGTGGTTGTTCGGTGAGTCTTGGCCTCCTGCTAGCTGTCAGGGCAGGGTGCCTCCATGGGTTAGTGAAAGCAGTATTCAGCCAGGTCCAAGGGAGGCAGGGGCAGAATTTCACCTCTGTTGTGTCCCACTGATGAGCAGTCTAGGGGTCCTCTGTAGAAGGGTGACTACTGAATATTGACAGGATGGTATCCCTCATTGAGGATCACTGGAGCTTGATGGCCCATCCCTCTTGTTTCTTCTGAGCTGCAGCCAGAGATCACTGGTTGGTTCACAGGAATAAGCAGGGTCAGTCTAAATTGCAGGGAAAAAAAACCTCAAAAGCAACTGATAAAACTAGAATCTAATAACAGGTGTGCCACAGTTCTTGAAACATAATTTTTCTCTCTATTCTCCCTTTTTTTAAACTAAAAACAAATCATGGTAGGACTGACTTGTTTACAAAATGAGCTTTAGTCTTATTATACTTAGCCTGATTATTTACGTAAAATACAGTAAAAATAATTATTTGCTACATAGTCTCTTTTTAAAATGGGCTTTGATGAAACTTTGTTCCATGAGGAATCTCAGATAAGACTTTTTAAAGCCTTAAGACAAGCTGTTGGTTTGTGCCATCAAATACCTGTATGAGTGGGGTAAATTCCCCTCCTCTAGAGGTCCCAGGATAACTTGAGGCTCCTGGACCTGTCAGAAAGTGACATTCCCTACTTACCACAAGTCAAGAACCCTGTGCAAGAACTGTGTAGACAAGCTACGAGGGCAGTGTTCCCAAAGGGCTTTTATTGGCTCTGTAAGTCAAATTTGATTCCTTAAAGGAAAGCACACCATTCTAGTCAAAACCTTGGTAAAATAATCAGTTTCTCCAATTGTGTCCTGTTGCAAAAGGAAACAGATTCTTATTGCACTTATGCAAATAACTATATTGCCATAACTTAAGAATACTCACAAATAGTTTCCAAATTCTAAATAATTCAGGTAGAAAGAAACAAACATGCTCCAAATTTTGTTTACAGGAGTATATGTTACTTAATTGTTAAAAGCTATAAACTGCTCAGAAGAAAAGTTTTCTTGGCTCTGAAAAACAAAGAATCAGCAATGTTTTCAGCAAAAAGTCACAAAAGGATTATTTCAGTCTTCTGTTAGTTCAGTCCATGCAGTTAACTCCTATTCTGCTTGATATTCATGAACATTTCAGCTCTCCATGAGAGTCCTGAAAGTTTTTTCTTCTATTCTAATGTCACAATCTCCAAAGTTATCAGAAACCTGGATTTAAGAACACCCATTAGAGTCCTATAGCGATTATAAAACCACCTTTTACAGAGGTTCAAAAGAATACAATAATGATCTGTGGATGACAAAAAGTCTTGGGGCAGCCACAGTCAAAGATGTAATTGACAAGGAAATTTGCTATCTTTGTAGCACACAATAATTTAACATAACAATTACAATTATCACTGGTAACATATACTAACTCATATCAGAATTACAAGGGTTTTACACAATTTTGGCCAAATATTACCTTTGCATTAGTATACTGTTGATGTTAAACACAATTCTTAATAAAACCTTGTAGATAAATCTGTCCAATCTTAATCAGTTTGACCATAAGGTAAGATTTTTATAAACCTTTTATAACCCTTTACAATTTTCTGTTAAAGAACAGAACAAAGCTCTAAGAAAACCATATTGTACTTTTATTCCAGTGTTCAATTTATGGATAAACTGAATAATGCTCCTTTAATTTTAGCTAAACACACAGAATTTCTTTTACAAGATTAGTCTTTCACAGACTTCCTACAACTTGCTCAAATCTTCAGCTTTATTCTAACTTAAAACCATTATTTAACTCTCTAAACTAGGCAAAAATATCTACCTTGCCATGCCTTCTTATAATGTTTTACCAAAAACACATTCTATTTTCCTTATACAACTTGCATGTAAAACTGCTTCCAGACAAGTTACATTGTTAACTCTTAGCAATTTTTACTTTTGATGAAAATCCTAGTAAGTAAGATATTCTAATTATATACTAGGTTTGGAGCCTAGAATACCAGACAGAAGTGCAGATAAGGTTTGACTTTACAGCATAGCTAGGGGGCATGACTAACTCTGTATGTCCCAAGACCTTACCTAGAATTTAATAGCTTTAAAGCAGGCAAGTTGTGCAGTTTAGAGTCATAGTAGTTGCTTATGACCTTAAAGCATTTAGTAGACCACTAACCTTTAAAATTGTACATTTATTTCATAAATTCCCTTTCACAAATCTTTTTATGACTTACACATTCTACAACATTCTTGGGCTTTCTGATTTGTCCTAAACATCTCTCTTTCTAAATAACCAGTCATTTTACTTTAGGACAAGAATTTATCATACAAGAACCTTTCTCATATAAAATCTCTTTTTTTTATAACCTTCCTCACCAAAAATACCTCTTTATCTTTATAACCTTTGAATTAAACAAAAGTAATTTTCCTTCTGTGAGAAAGTTAAACATTGTACTGCACGTTGCTGCACCAGTCCCATGAAGGGGGAGCAGATAAAGAGATTGTCTGCCGGGCACGGTGGCTCAAGCCTGTAATCCCAGCACTTTGGGAGGCCGAGATGGGTGGATCACAAGGTCATGAGATCGAGACCATCCTGGCTAACCCGGTGAAACCCCGTCTCTACTATAAAATACAAAAAAAAAAAAAACTAGCCGGGCGAGGTGGCGGGCGCCTGTAGTCCCAGCTACTCGGGAGGCTGAGGCAGGAGAATGGCGTGAACCCGGGAGGCGGAGCTTGTAGTGAGCTGAGATCTGGCCACTGCACTCCAGCCTGGGCGACAGAGCGAGACTCCGTCTCAAAAAAAAAACCAAAAAAACAAAGAGATTGTCTACATACTATAGAAGTTATCCCTCTCAAGAGATTGCTCAGTTAGATTTTTTTTTGCTAGGGCTTGTTCGATTAATAGTGGGCTATTTCTAAGCCCCTGAGGTAGGAATGTTTAGGTTAAAGATTTAGGTAGCTTTCTGGGAGAAATAGGGCTACCAGAGGGAAAGATGAATTAAAGATAGGGTAAATATTAAGTAGACATCCATCATGGAAAGTATATTTTTGCCCCAAGGAGGTGTGGGGCATCTAGACATTACCAGGGACTGGTGAAGGAATGGTAATTAGTACCTTAAGTAATATAAAGGGGTGTGGATCCCAACAGGATTTGGAGGAGAGTTGCTTAGAGAAGGAGATTAGCACAGAGGAGGCAGCTCTTAAACCCAAAAGAGAAATTTTAAATTTTGCTTGCCACTTCCCGAGTTGCCCTTGGCTTTGTCCTATTGGTGACAATGACTGATTTGGAAGCCAGCTGGAGTGGAGAGTCCCTTCAGCTCAGGGCCATCAGAGGCTGGGATTCTGTCCTAGGGGCCCTTCAGCCTTCAGGACAGTCCCATCTCCAGTGGTCAAGTTTATGGCAGACAGGCAAGCCATGTGGGCCTTTTTCCCATTTATCTCATTGGGGCAGTTTGCCTTCCAGAGACCTGGCTTTCAGCACCAATGGCACTTACCTGGAGGAATGTCCTCAGGGCAACCTGGAGGGGACTGGTGGGCTTGCAAAGCAGTTACCAGTTCAGCCTGCCTCTAGTGCCTGCATTTCTCTTCCTCCCTGGCCTTGCCCTCCTTATTCTGCTCTCAATTATAAAAGACCAAGGAGGCTAATTTGAGGATTTCCTGCATAAAGGCACTAAGTTCTAAGGCTGACTTTTGTATTTTCTCCCAGTTTATTTTTAGGTCAAACAATATTATAAAGAAAAACTAGGCTGGGCGTGGTGGCTCAAGCCTGTAATCCCAGCACTTTGGGCGAGACGGGTGGATCACGAGGTCAGGAGATCGAGACCATCCTGGCTAACACAGTGAAACCTCGTCTCTACTAAAAAATACAAAAAACTAGCTGGGCAAGGTGGCAGGCACCTGTAGTCCCAGCTACTCGGGAGGCTGAGGCAGGAGAATGGTGTAAACCCAGGAGGCGGAGCTTGCAGTGAGCTGAGATCTGGCCACTGTACTCCAGCCTGGGCGACAGAGCGAGACTCCGTCTCAAAAAAAAAAAAAAGAAAAACTAGGTTTTTGTTTTGTTTTGTTTTAAGGTTTAGGGGAATCAAACTTTTTCCAGTTTTGGGGGATGAATCCAAGGGACATGTCTTGTGGTCTGGAGACACAATTACCCATCTGTGAAGAGAGAACAGAGGAGGAAAAAGGAAAAAGATGGTGCCCCTTCTTACTTTTCTATTATCCTGAATAGGGTGTCCCCCATTTGTCCTTAGCGTTCTGGAATGAATTGGTCTTACTGTATACCTTTAACCTTGGTACCATCTCATCACAATTACCCACTTGATAACAAAGGAGATACTGGAGTGAACAGGGGGCCCCCTGTTCATCCTTGGGGTTCCAGAATGAAACTGATCTTACCATGTACCTCTAACCTTGCCTTGGTCTCTGTTCTAATGGTTATCTGTTAGCTTGGGACCAGCCTTTGGTTCTGTCCTATGGGTCTCTTGCTCCTGCAGCCTTGGGTTGGCCTGTATCCTTGTCTCCATGACCTTATAGTGACGCTCGCTCAGAGCAACAAAATGATTATATCTTTTCTCAGATTCCCATTTCCCATGTTCTTTAAGCGGACGAGAAGCCTGTTTTTTGGCTAACTGCTTCAAGGGGCTGGACTTCCCTCCCTTCGAATATGACCTTGAAGGTCTTGATGCACATTGACAAGGGTGGAGGCTACTGGAGAAAGTGGAAGGAAGCAAGAGGAAAACTCAAGGAAAGCCTTCTTATGCTCACAAAAATATCAGCCCTTGGATTTGAGAGGGCAACATTTATTTGCCCTCTTGACATAAACGAGTAACCTCCATAGGACATGGAGCTTGGGTTAAGAACTCACAAACGACAAAGGAAGAATTTCCCTCTCCCCAAAGGAGTGCTAACTCAAAAAAAAAAAAAAAGCAGAGTGAGGTCCTATGCAGGCAGACAAACGGCTTCAAATGCCACCAGAAAACTTGGCCCTGGGAGTATAAAAGGAGTGAAGAGCATATTGTGAGTCATAAGAAGCTGGCAGAGCCAGAGTTCCAATTAATGTCTGTCCCAGCAATGAGCCAGTAGACAGTGGAAAGGCTGGAGGTCATCTGCGCTGGTAGAGTAAAAACAAGTATAAATCTCAGGAGATAATCACAAAGGGAGCAAAATGTCTTTGCTGCTGAGCAGGTGCATCAAGAGCTGTGGGCACACAAATAACAGGGAGTGCGACTTTTAAGGCAGAGAAAACAGTCACACAGCATGCAAAGTGAAACCAGAGAAGAAGCAGACCTGCCCCTGAGGCGGACAGTCAGTGGGTGTGCAAGGCCATTTCAGAATACACACAAGGAAAACTGGAGAATAGATACTGCAGATTTTGGAAAAGAGTGGATTTTAGTTGAAAAAGCAGGGAAACCCCTGGTATTGCATGGTTTTAGGCTTTAGCCCTGCTACTCTTGTGAGCTTCCTCTCCAGGAGAGCCATTACTGCCTCAGAGCTACTCGATGCAGACTCCAAGGTCCTTCCCACCCCCTCAAGCCGCCTGTTAGGGTGAATTGAGAGATCAGTCATGGGTAGCGGAGCCTCTGTGGCTGAGAGGAATCATTCTGAGGGCTGGTTAGTAGGCAGGAGAGTGAAAAGAGAGAAGGAAACTGTGTATGGGAGTTGAACACCTCCAGCTGAAGAAGGTGAGATGTAGAGATCTCTTACCACTAGGGAACGTATCCGAGCCACATGGCACCAAAGTATGTTAGCAGCAGTGAATCCATACAGGTCTGCAGCAACCTCAATTCTTGCCTCCTCAGGAGAAAAAATTCAACTGAGGGACATAAGGCAGAGTGAGAGACCAAGGCAAGTGTTAGAGCAGGTGTGAAAGATTATTAAAAAGCTTTAGAGCAGGAATGAAAGGAAGTAAAGTATGCTAGAAAGAGGGCCAAGCAAGCAACTTGAGAGATCGAGTGCCAGGTTTGACCTTGGACTTGGGTTCTTATATATTGGCATTCTGCATGTACAATGGCCTGCCAGCACCTGGGAGGGGCTTCATGTGCAGTGTGTATACTGGAGTTGTATGCATGCTCACTTGAAGC
Source organism: Papio anubis (assembly GCF_008728515.1). NCBI lineage: Eukaryota > Metazoa > Chordata > Mammalia > Primates > Cercopithecidae > Papio > Papio anubis. The sequence continues at coordinate 82,814,970 of NC_044982.1, forward strand.
ATTCTTCCCTTACCAGTTGAGTGTTCCTAGAAGAAGGTCATATACCAGTTAAACTCAGCCATTTTACCTCTTGATGTGCATGCTTGAGCCCACTCACCCACCTCCTGAGATCTTAGCTGGAAGCGGCTGATTACCAGCTTCAGGTGTTTCTATATATTGGGAGATGGCCTTTCCCTGGCACCATCTGTGGCCAATTATTATTTTAGAGAAACAGCGTAACAACTGGTATTCCTGGTGTGGGGTGGGGAGCCCTCTCCTGCCCTGCTCATGTCTGCCTGACTATCTACTGCAACAAAGCTTCTAAGGAAATATATTGCAGATAAGACAGCATGGTTTGTGCTTAACAAGCATTTAGGTAAATAAATGTGCATAAGGCATGGGGGATAGCATGAGAAAGGGAGTGGAGGTTCATAGCACATTCTGAGATTGTATTTCGAGATGAACGGTAACACATATGCAGTTTGTCTCAAAGTTATATCTTGAGACTGGGAGGAGGAAGAGGGAAAGGAAAAGAAGAAAAAAAGTACAAAGCACAGTTTGAGGGCCCATTCTTGGCAGTCTGGCTGTCCCCAAAGATGCTGTCACATGATGGAAACAGATGAACCCACGAGTCCACAGCCCCAAACTCAAGCAGGCTCCAGACCCCACTTCGTGCTAGGCACCAAGTACTGCAAACACAAAAAATAATGAAAACATAGTCCCTGCCCTCAATAAGCTTACAGAAATAAACAGATAAATAAATATCAGCGTATAGTCTAATGGAGGATCAAATAAATGCAACGCAGGGATACATGTCAAAATAGAAGAAGGTCTAAGGTTCAGAGGGTACCCAAGGAAAGCATAATAAAAGGCATGGAGATCACTATGGGATATTTCAGAGGCGGTATCCCTACAATTGGATAAATAGTTCCGGAGTTCAAGACTGAGTTAGCGATAAGGAGAATTATTTGGGGATTATTGGTCATAGGTAGAAGCAGCCTCATTAAGTGGAAGAGAGCTCCCAGGAGCATGAATAAAGTGAAAAGAGAAGAGAGCCAGGACTGGAACTGTGGGAGCCAGCCTCCAGATGGCCACTATGATCCCTGCCCACTGGTACTCACATGCATGTAAGCTCCTCACACCACACCAGAGTTGCCAGAGGTAATGGTCCATCACTTCCGAGGTTAGGATGTAAAAAACCAAGTGTTCTGTCTTAGGCTTGCTCGCTCTCTCTCTCTCTCTCTCTCTCTCAGCACTCTGGCTGCCATATTGGGAGCATCCCTATTGCAAACCCATGTGGCAAAGACCTGAGTCCTCCAGCCAACAGCCAGCGAGGAACTGAGACCAGTGAGGAACTAAGGCTTGTTCGCTCAATCATGTGAGTGAGCCTGGAAGCGAATCTCTCAGCCCCAATCAAGTCTTGAGACAACTGCAGCCGTGCTGACAGCATAGCCACAACCTCATGAGAGATCCTAAGCCAAAACTACCCAGCTACAGTGCTCTCAGATTCCTGACTCTCGGAAAGTGTGAGATAACACATTTTCGAGCTGCTAAGTTTTAGGATAATTTGTTATGCAGCAATAGATAACTAATATGGGAACCTTGGTGAGAGGTAACCCATTGAAGAGATAGAGCAGAAAATTCTAAAACGTGAGACATTTTAAAAATAAACCAACCATAACTAAAAGAGTATTGTATTGAGACATGAATAAACACATCAAAGGAAAAGAAAGGAGGGTCCAGAAATATACCCGAGCACACTTGGGAATTTAATATATGATAAAGGTGGCATTTAAACTAGTGAGATAAAAGATACATTTATCAATAAATGACGTTGAAACAACCAGGTAGCTCTCTGGGAGAAAACAAATGAGATTAGATCTGTGCCTTTCACACACTACACCAAAATAAATGTCAGATGAATCCGATTTGAATATTTTTTAAAAACCATAAAACCGCAATAATTATTTTTCTTCTACATGAGAAAAAAACTACATAAACAAAGTCAAAAGAAAAGGACAATTTACGTAAAGTTCTAGGATAGACAAAACTCAGCTATAGTGATAGAAATCACATCAGTGATGGGATTTGGGGCACAAGGAAGTTTTCTAGGGTGATGAAAATGTTCTATATCTTGATTGGGCAGTACACTTCAATAGAGTTGATTTTTATAAGAAAGAAAACTGAGTGCAAACACCAGTAGGTCTGACGTTTTAAAAAAGCAAAATCTCTCCATGAGAAATGAGAGCCCTGCATCCTGACCTGCCCCCAACCACTTACTTCTCCTGTGGTGACCTTTCTCAGCCTCCCCTAAGCCTAGATATTCAAGGCTGACTTCCTACAGCATGAGGGACTGTCTTCACAGAGTTGAGATCTGTACATGATACAGTATTACTTTGCTCTGGTCTCTGTACCAGATTGAAGCATTCTCCAATCTTTGTCTGTGGGAGGAGTTAGTTGACTGGTGGAGTAGTTGGTTGGTTGGCTGGTTGGTAGACTGGTTGGTTGGTTCACATATTGGAAAGATTAAAAAGCAAGAGATTTCTCTATGGCAAAATCTGGAAGAGAGAAAAGAGGTAAAAAACTGAGAAAAGAAGAAAAAACCCTAAGGAAAAATACTAAGGGTTTATACATTTGAGGAAGTATTTACTATGGTGAAATTTCAGAAGACAAAAAAATGTGGAAAAAGACTTTTGGGGGAAATGGTATATGTACATCTCCCTGAGGGGAAGAAAATAAGGTGGAAAAGAAAGTTCTTGCAATAACCTTTTACCATCTCAAGGAAATCCCCCGTAGTAGCCACAGCCTTTGATAGCCACTGGGTAATGTAGAAAGATAGGGGCCTTACTAGAGTCCAGAAACACAGGAAATATTACCAGCCTTACGGTGGCTACAGGAGAGTTATGCAAGCACAACTCCAAGGGCTACATTTTGTGCAAGAGTTGTATGTGTTTAAACACAAAGCCCAAATGCCAGTTGTAACATTTTACAACTTCCCTCCAACTTAATCCTCACTCCCATTATCATAATAGCTCACTAACTTGACCAGCCACAGAGGCATTTATCAGGAGAAAAGTTGGCTTGCCTGCATGACTTTGCCCCCAGTATCCTCGTGTCAGAGCTTTCTTATCTGCCTATCAGAGCTTCCTTATCCTCTTTATCCTCCTTCCTTATTCTTCCTTATCCTCCTGTCAGAGCTTCCTTATCCTCTAGTGAGCTCTGACTGTCAAAGGTGACATGCCATACACTTCGGTTAACATCAGTTAGTTGCCAATGGATCTGGGTTCTACTCCACATCTTGGCACTAAAGGCCACCCCCCATGTCCCCTTTATGAGGTTGCCAGACTTGCAAATCAAAATACAGGATGCCAGGTTAAATTTGAATTTCATGTATACAACAAATAACCTTTTAGCATAAGTATGTCTCAAATATTGCATAGGACATACATACATTAAAAAAAACACTGATTTGTGTTTTATTTGCAATTCCAACTTAACCAGGTATTCTGTATTTCATCTAGCAATCATACTCCTTTGCCCTAGTAAGGATTCTCCAGAGAACAGTAACAATTTATTGATCTGAAAAAAAATCTAAATTGTATAAATTTTGTACATCATCCAGAAGAAAAGTGAACACAAAATATCCTTTATAAATAGATTTAAATGACACCAGTAATAATGAGTACATTCTCATTGTAACCATTTAAAAAATATAGATAAAGCAAAAGTTCTCCAACATTAAGCCACCAGATCCCTGTACTCTTCTGAAAAGTAAACACAGTTAATAGTGTGTTCTTCTAGAGCTTTTCTATGCATTTGAATATATATATATGTAAGTATAGAATATGTAGGCTTGTTCTGTGTGTGCGTGTGTATCATATTGTAAACACTGTTGCATTGTTGTACAACTTTTTGCATGGCAACATATATCTATCTCATTGCTTTGTAAAACTGCATAACATTCCACAGAAAAAATATTACCCTTGTTTAACAGTTATCAAAACATAGTTAGGGAACCCCTTGGGGAACCCTTTGTAGGGTTCCAAGAGGTCAAATTATTTTCATAATAGAAGTAGGACATTATTTGCCTTTTATACCCTCACTCTCTCACAAACGTACAGTGGAGTTTTCCAGAGGCTACTTGGCAAGTGGTAACACCACTGCTCTGACAGCTAATGAAATGTGTATGTATACATTGTTTTCCAAATTCTTCTAAAGAAGTAGATTTAGGGTCTAAATATACACTTGTTTGGAGATAACTCAATTTCTTCTCGTGTTCTCACTGTGTTCTTCCTAGCTATCTTCAGTTATACCTGTTATAATTGCAATACTATTGTCTACTAAATTTTTATTTTAAAATTCTGAAATTTTTCTTACATCTAGCTGAAAACACAAGAAGTAATACACTTTGTCTTGTTTTGTAATAACATTTTAAAATGTTTTTAAACCCTAATGAATTGTGTAATTTTAACCAAAATTGTTATTAGACCATTCCTTTACAATATATTTATTCTTATAGTAAAGGATTTATCATTGGCATAAGATGGATTGATTAGATTTGCTTTCTCAACCCCCAGGTGCACCATCCCAGTGTAAAAATACTGAAAAAAAAATGAAATTAGGTCAGGTGGAGTTGCTTATACCTCTAATCCCAGCACTTTGGGAGGCCAAGGTGGGAGGATTGCTTGAGGCCATGTGTTCAAGACCAGCCTGGGCAACACAGCAAGACCCCACCTCTATTTATTTTTTGTATCAATTTAATTTAAAAATAAAATAAATAAATAATAAATTTTTTAAAGATGAAATCGGCATATCAAAGGGTTCTCTGACTAGCTGAAGGGAGGGATATATGCCAAAGAAATTGTGAAAAACTAAATAAAAACCAAAAATATAATGAAATCTATATTTTCCTCATCTATATGTATAGTAATAGTTCAACTTATTATGTCTTATTCAACAGAATATTTTGAAGAGTATTTTAGCAATACTATTACTAAACTTAATTGTTTACTATGAATAGTTAGTTGCAGCATCATTTTGAGACCAATCATTCAGAGTTTAGAGAAAAACGAATTAAGCATTTTAAATGTAGATATGGTGAGCTCTTTAAAATCCAAAACTTGTTAGCTTTTCAAACTGGCCGTGAAAAAACACAAAGGGTGGTAAAATTCTCAGTGCTTTTTTTAATTTCATGTTTTTTTCTAGAACAACAGTTTTGATTTTTTTTTTTTTGATGACACAAAAGCAATGGTGGGTAAAACTGCTGGCATTTAGCACGAATCAAAGCAGTGGCACCAAACTGTCCCAGTAGTCATTCTGTTCCTTAATGCCACACACTTGCAATGAGGGGAAAAAGCCAGCTTCACTTCAGGTTATTTTCTTAAATCTTGATTCATGAGAACATGTCTTTTCAACAATCTTTGTGAAGAAATGGGGAGTATACATTAAAGGTTTCTGTTGCATACTAAAGAACAATGATATCTCAAGAAACAGTACTTGTGCAATCATGTGAGATAGCTGAACTGTCTACATTTTTTATGAAACATGATTTTTACTGGAAAGAATGACAAACTATGATTATTCAGGTCTGAGTATTTTGCAGGCACTTTCATAGAAATGCAAAGAGACTCTCACTTCAAGAAAATTAGTTGACAATATTTGCTGCCATTGATAAAATTTGAACTTTCCAGCAAAAATTAGAATTGTAAAAAATTTGTATCTGCCATCATGAACTTGACAACTGCCTGATTCTTCCAATGAGTTGCAGTGGTTTATACCTGTGAAGCACCTAGCAGCATACCTGGAACATAGCGAGCAGTGATAGGATGGTAACTCTCTCTCTTTTTTTTTTTTTTTTTTTTCCTGAGATGGAGTTTTGCTCTGTTGCCCAGGCTGGAGTGCAGTGGCACAATCTCGGCTCACTGCAACCTCCGCTTCCCAGGTTTAAGCGATTCTCCTGTCTCAGCCTCCTGAGTAGCTGGGATTACAGGCATCTGCCACCACACCCAGCTAATTTTTTATTTTTAGTGGAGATGGGGTTTCACCATGTTGGCCAGGCTGGTCTCAAACTCCTGACCTCATGTGATCCATCCACCTAGGCCTCTCAAAGTTCTGGGATTACGGTCGTGAGCCACCGCAGCTGGCCCTTTCCCTTTTCCTTTCCCATATATTACATGCCTAGCCCCAAATACTTCTGGCCACCCCATGCCAGAGCTGGGAGAAGTCCAGGGTAAGTTATTGTATTACATTAGCTGGAGACACCCACACAAAGGCTGAGATAATATAGGTATAATAAAACCTTATACAGTGACATCACTGAAGGCCTACTGGATAAAAAGTCAGTGAAAGAAATCCTGGGGACTGCCACTTTTCAATGACGCAATCACTCATCAAATTATTTGTATCACCTGTATGTCCCACCATGGATCTCACACCCCTGGGTGGTAAGGGATGGCCAGATGAGGCAGTCTGTTGCCCTACAAAAGATGAGAGAAGGGAATCTGGCACCATCACTCCCAAATTCCCAGGGACTCATTTTGAGGGCCTCCCATTTTAACTAAGGCTTTAACCTATTTCCCAACCTGTAACTGCCTGCCTTCCTGAACCCACATGACCTTCTCCCCTACAATGCCTTCCCACCCTTAGCCTCCCAGGTCTGAGTTGCCCACTTGGCAACCAGTGGGGCAGAGCAGTAGGTTCGAGATTGCCCTAGGGGCATCCAGGACTGGCTGGGCATTCCCATGCAGAGCAGGACAAATAGCCAGGGCCCCGGACAGAGCTTCCCCCAGATCCCCATCACCCTGCCCTGAGGAAAATGACCCAGAGAACACTCCCACACAGCCACCCACTTCCCACCATCCCCTGTCAGCAGGCAAAGAGCTCCAGGTTCTTCCTCTGGGACACTACACCTAACCAAGGGTCTATCAATTCCTATCCACCCCCAAGCCCTCACCAGGTGAGTACAGACTCCTGGAAACTAGGGGTTAATTCATGGAAAAATTGATGGTATGCCCTCCAAGGCTGCATGCCAAGGACCTTCAGGAGGCTTTTCCCCCATCCCCTTCTTTCTTGAGGATATATTCCATCTGTTAATCCTAGCTATTGATTCAACAAACTGTTGCCAAGTCATAATTATTTTTCTAGGAATTGGTAATGTGTTCATTTCACAATATAAAACACCGAATGTCCCCAGGACTCTCTTCCACCCCCTGTACTCCTTCCTGCCCTCCCTCTCCCTACACTCCCTCCTGGGTTCCAGTACCAGGGGTGTTGATTGTCAGCCTCCTCATAAACCTCACACACTACACAGAAACTAACTCAAAACAGAACACAGACTTAAAGGTGAAACATAAAACTATAAAACATTCAGAAGAAAAAATGCCTGTTAGTATGGCAAATTGCATGGACTGGTTTTTGAATATTGAATGAGATTTGCATGGTTGGTCATGGTATATACTGCTTTTTAAAAATTGCTGAATTCTATTTGCTAATATTTTGTTAAGGGTTTTTGCATCTACATTTATGAGGGACATTGGACTGTAGTTTTCCTTTTTCTTCTTTTTTTGTAGTATCTTCATTTGATTTTAATGTCAGCATAAAACTAGCTTTATAAAACGAATTGGGAAATATTCCCTCCTCTTCCATTTCTGGAAGAGATCATGTGGAATTGGGCAGATCTCTCTAGTATATTCCAGAGGGGACAAGTCTTTCTTTCTTTCTTTGTTTGACAATGGTTAATGATTATCTTGTGGAGGTGAGTCACTTATCTAATATAAGGTTCAATTCTACCCTATTTGTTTTTGTTTGCATTTTGAGATGAGGTCTCGCTCTGTCACCCAGGCTAGAGTGCAATGGCATGATCATAGCTCAGTACAACCTCGAACTCCTGGGTTCAAGCAATTCTCCTGCTTCAGCCTCCCAAGTAGCTAGGACTATGGGCGTGCACCACCACAACTGGCTAATTTATTAAGTTTTTGTAGAGACAGGGTCTTGCTATGTTACCCAAGCTAATCTCGAATTCCTGGCCTCATGCAGTTTCCCACCTCAGTCCCTGAAGGTGCTGGGATTACAGGCATGAGCCACCACACCTGGCCTACCCTATTTGGTTTTACATATCTATGATTCTAGTATAGCTTTACCATGTGCCAGAAATTATTTTAGCCACTTTGTAAATATTAAATATTTTATTCTTCATACAACCATTTGAGGTAGGTACTAGGATTGTTCTGATTTTACAGATGAGGAAACTGAGACACAGAGAGAGGAAGTAACTGGCACATGGTCACATAGCTAGCAAACACAGAGTTGAGATTTAAGCCCAGGCATCTATTCCCCTAACCACAGTGCTCTTCTGTGTATGGGGACATTATTATTATTTTCATACTCTAGATAAGGAAACTGAAGCCCAGAGTGCTGAAGTGATTTGCCCAACGGAATGTAACCAAAATACAGTTCTTGATTCCCAGCCACCTGTCTCTCCACATCTCCCCATCTCCGAAAGGTGTTCTAGCCAAAAATTTGAGAGTTGCCGTAGAGTTTTCTCTTCACCTTACCTTCTGCTTCTAATCCATCAGCCAATCTTGTTGATTTTGCCTCCAAAATATGCATCAAATTCTCTGCTTCTCTCCATCTCCGCCGTGCTCTCTCATCTGATCCCTTCATTCCACTCGTACACTCTCACAAGCTATTCTCCTTCCACCTGCAGACAGCATTAGCATTTGAAACATCAGTCTCTGCTGCTTAAAACTCTGCAATGGTTTGCCATTGTACTAAGAATCAAATCCAAATTATTTCCCGGACTCACAAAGCCCCAATGGTGTCTGGCCCCAAGCTCCTCCCAGACTATCTCCTGCACCTTGCCCTCCACCTGCGTGCTCCAGCCTCCAGCCGGCCAGCTCAGGCCTGCCTTCACAGCCCCTGTATCTGCTAGCCCTTGAAAGCTCTTCCCACAAACACTTCATTGCTGCTAAATGTCAACCCTCATAGAGACATTCCCAGGTCACCTGGTACGAGACAGACCCTCAGTAGTGCTCTCTCCCACCTTTCTCTTTTATTTTCTTCATGGCATTTATCACCTGCCTAATATTTTTTGTTTGTTTGTCTGTTTGGGTTATTTCCTCACCTACTAGAACGTAAGCTGTGCAAGCTTATACTAATAACTAACACTAATGTAGTCCTTATTTTGTGCCAGGCACTGTTCCAAGTACTTTATATGTGTAAACTCACTTAGTGTCCACCACCATCCTGAAAAGTTGCACTCTGAACATCTCCGTGTTTCTGAAGATAAAATTGAGCAACAGAGAGGCAAGGTAACTTATCTATGGCCACACAGCTTGTAAGTCGCGAAGCTGGGATGCAAGCCCAGGCAGTCTGGCTGTGGAGTCTGTTTTGTTGTTGTTGTTGTTGTTTTTGTTTTTGTTTTTGAGATGGAGTCTCACTCCTATCACCCAGGCTGGAGTGCAGTGGCGTGATCGTGGCTCACTGCAACCTCTGCCTGCCGGGTTCAAGCAATTCTCCTGCCTTGGCCTACTGAGTAGCTGGGATTATAGGCGTGCGCCACCATGCCCAGCTAATTTTTGTACTTTTAGTAGAGACAGGGTTTCACCATGTTGGCCAGGCTGGTCTCGAATTCCTGACCTTAGGTGATCTGCCCACCTTGGCCTCCCAAAGTGCTGGGATTACAGGCATGAGTCCCCGTGCCTGGCCGAGTCTGTACTCTTAGCCCTCATCCTTTATGGTTCCTTCATGGGAGTGGGGTGCTTATTTGTACTATTCTCCACCAAGTTTCTAGCACCTGGAATAGTGCCTGACAGAGAGGAAGCACCAATAAATATTTGTAGAATAAGCAAATGAATGTTGCATAACTGGTTTAAAGATAAAGCCTGACTTTGAACCAGATTGGTCGGGCTCCAAAACCACATTCTCCAGAGTATGGGATTGTACTATTTCAATTTTCAACTCAGAAATTCACTGAAGCTTGCCGTCTACTCTAAAGATGTCTACAGTCCTGTGGGGAAGGCATATTTAAATAACTACAAGCCAGATAGAAAAACTGTGGTGCCACAAGTAAAGGGCACACAAAGTGCATGAGGGAGTGATAATTTTAACTAGTAGCTCAAGGAAGGATTTGAGGTGAAAGTGGCATTTGCACTGGGTTTGGAAGACTCTGGACAGGCAGAGATGAGAAGGAGCATGTAACTGAAACTACAAGTTGTCTCCTAATGTCTGTTTCCTCTTCTTCCACAGTAATCATATTCCAAAATTTTAGCTACGCAGTTGACCACTGAGAATAAAGGCTACATTTCCCAGCCTCCCTTGCAGCCAGGCATGGCTACCTGACCACATTCTGCATAAAAGTTTATAGAGAAGTCAGGGATGAAACTTCCATGAGGTGTTCTCAAGTGGAAGGAGCATGCCCACGTCCTTTGTCTCCCTCCTGCTGTCTAGAATGTGACTCTGATGACTGGAACCAAAGCAGCTATCTTTGGCCTCAGAAGGCACATGTTGAGGATGTGGACTACAATGTTGAGGCAGTCTGATCATGAAGGCACGATATGAGGCCTGCTACAATCTTGTTTAAGCCACTGTTACAAGTGTCCTAGGTTGGGTTACCAGAGCAGATCCTGAGACAAGGCTTCATGTGCAAGTAGTTTATTAAACAGATGCTCCAAGCAGGGAGCAATGGCTCCTACCTATAATCCCAGAACTTTGGGAGACCAAGACAGGAGGAGTGCTTGAGGCCAGAAGTTTCAGACCAGCCTGAGTAACATAGTGAGACCCGTGTCTCCACAAAAAAAAATAAAAATTAGCTGGTCAGGTCACATATGCCTATAGTCCCAGCTACTCAGGAGGCTGAGGCAGGAAGATCCTTTGAGTGTAGAAGTTTGAAGTTACAGTGAGCTATGATTATGCCACTGCACTCCAGCCTTAGTGACAAAGTGAGACCTTGTCTCAAAAATAAAAATTAAAAAAATGCTCCCAGGAGAAACCAGTAAGGGAGTGTGGAAAGTAAGACAGGGAAGGGAAGAGGACAAGCAAGGGAATGTTTCAGCAAAGCCCCAGCCTTAGCCTGGTCCCAAAGGTCAGTTCTGGAGTGTAAATTACACCTCAGAGTTTGCCCAGATTTCAGACAATGGAACTAGGCTTTTATCTAGTTCAGCTAAAGGCTGCCCCTGCTTCTCTCGATGTTCAGAAGCTGTGGGAGATGATTAAACGGGTCAAAGGGCTCTGGTGCAACCTCAATGGGCCCCTTACACTGAGTTTTCTGTCACTCATAACTGAACCTAATCCTAACAAGTACCAAAAACATTTCTGGCAGAGGGGAGAGTAAAAATAAAGTGCACAGAACCTGAAGGAACAAGAGGATATATGAAAGTATTGGAAAGGAAGAGAATAGGAAAGAAAGAAATAGGAAACAAATTTGGAAAACCAAACTGTAGTCACTGGGACTTGATATGGTTTGGTTGTGTCCCCACCCAAAGCTCATCTTGAATTGTACCTCCCCACATTTCCCTTCTGCACTGCCTTAGCAGAGGCTCTCCATGAGGGCCCTGCCCCTGCAGCAAACTTCTGCCTGGACATCAAGGCATTTCCATACACAGCAGTGGGGGCCTGGAAATGCGGGGTTGAAGCCCCCACACAGAGTCCCCACTGGGGCACTGCCTAGTGGAGCTATGAGAAAATGACCACCATCCTCCAGATCCTAGAATGGTAGATCCACCAACAGCTTGCACCATGCACCTGGAAAAGTCACAGACACTCAACACCAGCCCATAAAAGAAGTCGGGAGGGAGGTTTACACTTTGCAGAAGCACAGGAGTAGAATGATATGGTTTGGCTGTGTCCCCATACTGTTCTCATGGTAGTGAATAAGTCTCATAAGTTCTGATGTTTTTATAAAGGGCTTCTCCTTTCGCGTGGCTCTCTCTCTTGCCTGCCACCATGTAAGAAGTCCCTTTGCTCTTCCTTGGTCTTCTGCCATGATTGTGAGGTCTCCCCAGCCATATGGAACTGTGAGTCCATTAAACCTCTTTTTCTTTATAAATTACCTAGTCTTGGGTTTTATCAGCAGCATGAAAATGAACTAATACAGAACTATGTAAAAGTTTTAAATTTCCAACTAATGCATAGATGAAGGGAAGTCAAAAGGACTTTGAATCTGATGACTCAGAAGATTAATCTGGCAACTATGTGTGAGATGAATTGGAATGAAACTTGTGTGGGGTAATACCCATTACAAGATCATATATATAATCTAGGCAAGAGGTAATGGTGGCACAACCCCAGGTGATGGTGCTGGGAAGGGAAAGTAGAGAATAGTTGTGAAGTCTTACAGAGAAAGATCTGGTCTTTCTAAGTGCTTTGACATGAGAGAAAAGAGACAGAGGATCCAAACATGAAGCCAGGGACAATGGTGGCATTGCCAACAGAAATGGGTAACAGAGGAGAAGAAACAAGCTTGATAGAAAATATGAATTCTACCAATTGATATAGTGACTTTGAGATGAAGGGAAGCCTTCTAAATGGAGTTGTCAAGAAGGCAGTTAGAAATGCAAGACTGATAAAAGAAGTCAAGCACGGAGCCATGGATCTGTGCATTGTCTACAGAGATGTGATAGAAGTCATGGCTGTGCATAGGATTACTAAGGGAGGGAGGGCAGAGACAGAAGAGGAAAAGGCCAGTATAAGATACTTGCAAGTTGTCCTGTTTGTCTGTTGTCTCTTGGGCCCACACCACCCTCCTCTGTGGTGTGAGGGCCCTCAGCCAACAGCCTTTGCCAGACTCTCTCTTGCCAGCTGGCTTCCGATTCAATTCTGCTACTAAGAGGCACTGAGATGTGGCTGGAAGGACATAGGGTGAGAGAAGGGTCTTCTTCCTGTTTCCAGCTCCTGTCAACGTCTCTCTGGGAGGCTCTAGCCTAGGGCTTGGCAAATTTTTTCCGTAAAGAGCTGGATATTAAGTAGTTTAAGCTTTGCAGGCCATATGGTCTCTGTTATAACTCCTCAACTCTGCCATTGTAAGGCAAGAGCAGCCATAAACAATATATAAATGAATAAGGGTGACTGCATTGCAATAAAACTTTATTCATGGACACTGTAATTTGAGTGTTTTACAATTTTCATGTGCCATGAGATATATCTTCCTTTTCGGTTTTACATTCAGCCATTTTTAAAATGTGAAGAATATTCTTTTTGTTTGTTTGTTCACTTGTTTTTTGAGATGAACTCTTGCTCTGTCACCCAGTCTGGAGTGTAGTGGCGCAATCTCGTCTCACTGCAACCTCCACCTCCCGGATTCAAGCGACTCTCCTGCCTCAGCTTCCCAAGTAGCTGGGACTACAAGTGTGCACCACTACGCCTGGCTAATTTTGTATTTTTAGTAGAAACAGGGTTTTGCCACGTTTGCCAGACTGGTCTCGAATTTCTGATCTCAGACCATCCACCTGCCTTGGCCTCCCAAAGTGCTGGGATTATAGGCGTGAACCACCGTGCCTGGCCAAAATGTGAAGAACATTCTTTGCTCATGGGCCATGGAAAAACAGGTGGCAACTGGATTTGGCCTATGGGTAATAGGTTGCCCATGCTAGCTCCTAATTGTTCACACTCCTGGCAGCAGGTGAACTACACTTCCTGGAAATACTGGCACCCCAGAGGCTCAACCCCATCACTGTGCATTCTCATTCTGTGGTCTGAGCATAGGCCAGGCAAAGCTGAGCTTGGAGGCTCTTGTGGCACCGCTTCTTCTCTTCTATCCCTCCAGCCCTGAGGAGGAACTGCTATAGTTACCATATCTGGTCACTGCAGCATCTCCATTTGCCCTTCCAACCCTCCAACACTGGAGTAGTCAATCCACATCCCTTCTGTGAGAAATGCCTTGCATGGAATTGTTTTCCTGCTTGGACTCTGACTGACACAGAAATCCTTCCATTTTAGGGATGGGAAGAAAAGGAAGCCAAAAGGGAGAAGCCAGCAACGGAAGAGGCAAATTAGGAGTGTCCCCACACTGAAGGGAAAAGAAGTTCAGGATGAAGGGCATGGGGAGCAGCAGTTGCCGCTGCTGAGAGGTGAAGAGGATGCTTGCGAAGAGGGTGATGAGCTGAGGAACTTCCAGAAATCATCCTCAGGGGATGGCAGGGACCTGGGAGCAAGCTGGAGGCAGACACAGCCTCCTCTTGTGAGACTATGTGAGAGGCAGGGTCTGAGGCAGTCTCTTATGATGCAGGAGAAAGGCATGGAGACGGCTCAGCCCATGTCAGGACTGTCAATCCTCCCTGTTGGCAACTGCCTCTGATTACAGAACACACTTGGGCACTGGCTGAGGGTCCCTGTTCCTGCAGATATTCTTGTGATGGCCTCTGCCCTCATGGGTAAGCAAGCACAGGTGAATTACCTCTGGGCACCTCAGCCCTTGCAAAGGGCTGACCAGAGCATGACAGCCAGGGATACCCCTCCAAGAGCTGTCTTGTGAGCACAGAGGATTGTGGGTGTTTTAAAAGTCTTCATGACATTAATTAATCCAGCAAATATTTATTCACCACCTCTTGTGTGCCAGGCACTACTCTAGGTGCTATTGATACAGCAATGAGTTTAAAAAAAAAAAAGTCTATGCCTTCAAGAATCCTACATTCTTGTGGGAAAGACAGGTAATAAACAAGTAGACATAAAAATGGCAGGTGCTGAGAAGTGCTCTGAAGAAAAATACAACAAGGTGAGGGGGACAGGGAATGCAGGATGCGAGTGATTTTTTTCTGTTTCCCATATCAGGATGGCCTCTCTGAAGAGTTGACAAGTGAGCAGAGGCTTAAATCAGTGAAAGAGTGAAGAATGGTCCAGGCAGTGGGAAAAACCAAGCAGAAGCAGGAGGTAGGAGGGTGTTTGGCATAGTTCAAGGAACAGCAAGGAGGCTCAGTGTACCTGGAGTGAATAGGCTGAAAGAGAGGGATAGGAACTAACCCAGAGAGGGTTAGGCTTTGAGTCACAATGAGGACTCTGATGTTACTCTGAGCAGGGGGTTTGAACACAGAAGTAACACATCTGATTTTCATGTAAAAGACTGACCATGCCAACTGTGGGGAGAAGAAACTGCCAGATGACCCCTCTGTTCTTAGAATTACGTTGCTCTTCTAAAAATAGAGCTAGAAAGTCAAATCCCACAAGTGTAGGTTGGTGCTCAAGTGGCTGAGTACAAGAATAATAGAAGAAAAGCTGTGAGTCAGAGTCGGCCACAACCTAAACATGAATTAGGAGTGTCATGCCACCGGGAAAATTAAAAGCCAGACAATCCTGGGATGTGTTGGTATAGCCATCGGACACGCAAAGACTGGGACACTGACTTCGTGTATGTTTGGCATAAATGGGCTTCCTGCCATGCCGTCTGTTTGCAATGTTTCCCACCTGTCCTGCAGCCCAGGCTGTACACAGGCCTGTCTCCCTCCACAAGCGCTTCTTCCCAGTGTTTTTCCTTCCCTTCTGTCTGAGTCTTTTGTGCTGTCATTCAGTCAGCAACCACCATGTATAAAACTTAATGAGCAGTGCCATGGGAGAGTCTCTGGTAAGTGCTTGAAGCTCAAATCCTGTGTTAATTATATCTAGAGAGCTATGTCTGCTATTGGCACAAATCTCTCTTTTTAGTCCCTTCAAGTTTATTCTCTAACTGTGGACTTTTCTCCACCTCTTACAATTGTACTCTTGGTGGATTTTCCTATTTATGAAGCTCTATGGAAGATATGCCCTGCCAGAGAAAAGATCTTCTCTACTGTCAAGAATCACTGGTTTCAGTTGGGTCAGGACTGACAACCTAGCTTCTGTGTATAGACAAGTGAAGACAAAAAGGGCTAGGGTTGGCAGAATTGTGCAGGGAGTCAATGTGTCATCTTTTTTTTTTTTTTTTTTTTAAGACGGAGTCTCGCTGTGTCGCCCAGGCTGGAGTGCTGTGGCCGGATCTCAGCTCACTGCAAGCTCCGCCTCCCAGGTTCCCGCCATTCTCCTGCCTCAGCCTCCCGAGTAGCTGGGACTACAGGCGCCCGCCACCTCGCCCGGCTAGTTTTTTGTATTTTTTTAGTAGAGACGGGGTTTCACCGTGTTAGCCAGGATGCTCTGCCTCCCAGGTTCAAGCAATTCTCCTGCCTCAACCTCCCAAGGTCCTGGGATTACAGGCTTAAGCCACCGCGCCCGGCCCAATTTTTTTGTATTTTTAGTGAAGATGGGGTTTCACCATGTTGGCCAGGACAGAGTCTCGCTCTGTCGCCCGGGCTGGAGTGCGGTGGCCGGATCTCGGCTCACTGCAAGCTCCGCCTCCCGGGTTCACGCCATTCTCCTGCCTCAGCCTCCCGAGTAGCTGGGACTACAGGCGCCGGCCACCGCGCCCGGCTAGTTTTTTGTATTTTTTTAGTAGAGACGGGGTTTCACC